>NC_000074.6:5887500-6187500 GCF_000001635.26 Mus musculus | reverse complement strand
CAGGTAGATTTCTGAGTTCGAGGCCAACCTGGTCTACAGAGTGAGTTCCAGGACAGTCAGGGCTACCTGACAGTCAGAGAAACCCTGACTAAAAAACAAACCAAAACCAAAACCAAAACTAACCAAACAAACAGTTACATATTAAATAAAGTAAAGCAAGGTGAACCTTCAAAATCCAAGAATTGTTCACTGGATAGGAGGACATGCCCAAGGCTGGCTTCCAAGGACGATCAGAAACAGCAGAGAAAAGTACAGTGGATTGACCGAAAGATGAAACTGAAGAGTAAAACCTGCCAAGTAATCCCAGTGTTTAGCAAACAAGTGTGAAACACAGATCCCTTTACAGCACATCTTTATCAAAACAGGTCAGGTAGCTCTTGGTTTCACACACCTGGTTATTTGTTTGACCTTGTAGCAGTGGATTATAGCTGATAGTCTGATGATGCTTCCACAGTCTCTTCAGTTATGCATTTGAAATTTAAATTCTGTAAAATAAAAACAAATGCTTTCATCACATCCTCCATTAAACACTAAGTCCAAACCTTCCTCAGAGATGAATAAGCTGGTTCTCCCTCAGACTTAAATACTGGACCCTTGGTGGGCTGGGGGGATTTATTCAGAGAACTGCCAGAAAGGAAAATCCCCTACACCTTTGGAGCATGGATCTTATGAAGGTCTCTCTACCCAGACTTTCAGCTGACTGCCCTCTCCAGGAAGTGACAGAGAGTAATTTGATTAGATCATGGCTCGATGGTCTTGGAGATAACCCAGCTTGAAAAATAATTCTCTAATGACTCCCTCTCTCTCCTCTCTCCTTCCCTCTCTCCTTTCTTTCTACCCTTAATTTTTGCTGTGCCTGTAATAGATGCAAAATTGAAAACAAGAATTGTGTGCATGAGAAATTCAGGAATAAAAAAGCCTTGGTACAATAGTACATACATTTTACACTATGAAGACTGTAAAACATATCACGGGGAAGCATCTCAGAAACATATCCCTCCCTCCCCATCTAACATGATCATATTAACCAAGAATTAGGGAGCAGCCTGAAAGAGATGGCAGTGTTCTAGAAGAGCTGGTGTTGTGTGTTTAACCTAAGGAATGTCAACTTTATACACACTTTACTGTCCTTTTGTTTATATTGATTTTTATCATGATTTAAAAGCAGTAAAATATTTACAAGCAGAAAGACAGAATAAACTGTGCTTTTTTTTGTATTTTTAGTATCTAGCTTTTTTTCCTTTTTTAATTAATTCATTAATTTTAATAGATATTTTCTTTATATACATTTCTTTATATACATTTCAAATGCTATCCCAAAAGTTCCCTATACCCTCCCTCCACCCTGCCCCGCTCCCCACCCACTCCGACTTCTTGGCCCTGGCATTCCCCTGTATTGGAGCAGATAAAGTTTGCAAGACCAAGGGCTTCCTAATTACACCAGGGAGCCCTGAAGTAGCAAAGAATTTTGGTTTAGATTTAGGCGTTAAATTAAATCACACATCCCAAGGAAAATAATCTATAATAATGAGGGCTGCACATATGGGACATGAAACTACTATTGAATAAGGAAGCTAAATATCATTGTGGTGTGAGGCCAGTGTGATGTAATGAAGAGAGCTTTTGAAAGCAAATTTCTTCTTTGCCATTGTCTATCCACTGCTGGCAAATTAGCTAACAAGTTACTGAAAGAGATGAATATCATAAATTAGATAGAAATTATTTCTTTTCCACTGAAGTACCTTTATTTTTACAGAGAACTTGCCGAAGCTGCGGGTTTATTACCTCTAGGTACAAACTAGGAAAGGCAAAAACAGCTCATATGGGTTGCCATTCTGAAATGTCACTCATTGACACCGACCAGCGGGTAGGTCCTAGTGTGCTGCTCTACTACTGGCTTTATTTTTATATCTGCAATTTTTGGCTGACTTCCTGCTGTCCCACTCAACTTGGTGACCTGAGTCAAACATTTTCAGCATTTATCATAGGTGTCTTTGAAAATGCTTAGTTTTTTTTTTCTTTCTCTCTTTTAAATCAACATCTTTATCTTGTTGGACTCATTTTAAGATTTTGAGATTAAAATGTCTATTATCCATAATTTAATGGGGTCACAGAGTTTTATGATCTTTTTAGAAGACATTTTTTTTTCTTACTGAGTGATAGAGATCATTATAGTAAATACATTTTATTAGCAGATTATACAGATGAGAACTGGAATCTAATGAGTTCATGAGAAAGGTTTTATCTACCCATCTCATTTTTTTGTGTGAGTGATTTTTATGTTACTAATGTTTTGGGAAAACACTGAGTTACTTTCAATAACTCTGGTTTTGATCACAAAAAAATTTATGGTTTTCAGATAGCTCTTCTAAACCATAAGTTTCTTAGTCATGGGCAGAAAAGCTACCATCCAGCTATCATGAAACTTCTGTTTGGACTTCAACTATGAAATCTTGTGTGGATTAGTTCATTAACATTTTTAATGAATTTAAAGAAATTAATAGAGAAATACAATGTTTAAAAATCATTCTTTGAAATGATAGAGAAAATTATTTTCTATCATATAATAAGAAACCAAGGAAAGAAGGAAAGGAAGGCTGGAACTTTGAGGGAGGAAGGAAGGTAGGGAGGTTGGCTCTTTCTTATATGATACTATAGTCCGTCCTCGACTTTGGAGATGAACATCACCTTTCGTCCATCTTCCAGATTAGGTCATTATGATTGGATCTTTAGGCACTGGCGCTGGCTTAGAGGCTCTCAATGTTCAGCTATCCTTGAGAAATGCCTGACTGTGAAGAGATTCAGGATGAACTTAACCGTAATGTGTGAAGATTGCTGAATTTAAACGAACCAGGTAGTAATTCTCTGAGGAGAATTGACAGTTATCTACAATGATCGATTTATGTAATAATTATCTTCCATTATTAAAATGTCACCCAACATACTTTACAGAATGTTCAGCAACACAATTATGATTTTAAAGGTATAAATTGAATTGCTTTGGGCAATAAATGCTTACCAATGTTTATTGCTTATACTAATCATTTGAACATTAGGTAATAAAATAAAACCCATGCACAGAGTGTGACTGATGGTGGAAGAACATGTACACATGCAGTACAAAAAGTCAACTCTCTACCCAATAACAGTCACCCACAGTACTCCCTGCACAAATCAAAACCCAGAGCAGAGAGACTCACAAGTGGGCTCTCTGCAATTCATTGTTTTCCTCTCTCTTTCTTTCTTTCTTTCTCTCGTTCTTTCTTTCTTTCTTTCTTTCTTTCTTTCTTTCTTTCTTTCTTTCTTTCTTTCTTTCTTTCTTCCTTCCTTCCTTCCTTCCTTCCTTCCTTCCTCCCTCCCTCCCTCCCTCCCTCCCTCCCTCCCTCCCTCCCTCTCTCTCTCTCTCTCTCTCTCTCTCTTTCTTTCTTTCTTTCTTTCTTTCTTTCTATGATCTTATTTCATTTTTGTTCTTGATAGTTTTTTCTTTTTGTTTTTTGCTAGACAACTTAATTTTAATGATTTTCAATGCTAAACAATCAAAATATTCCCAAGTTTACTTAGACACATTTGTTTGATGAAACCACTGTTGTGAGTTATCTGAACTTGCACAATGCTATCCAAAACACAGAGCATAGGCTGGGAAATACTATTCTTTTTGTTACCCTGTTCTAACATCCAAACCGTCAGCAAGGATTTCTACACTTGGCCACCCCTGCTCATTTAACCACTAGAACCTTTCTTCTGACTGTCTTCCATCTGATTGTAGCAGATCTCTCATCATCTGGCCATGTTTCTGGCCCCAGCATCAATCTCTAAAATAGCTCAGGACTCCTAAATAATGAAAAATAAGTTGTTAAAGAACATTTTGTCAAAGAATCTTGAATTATTGTAAAGATTCTGGAGGTGAAGGCATGGCTTTGTACTCAAGGACCTAACCAAATACCTTGCTTCTTCAGTTTTAATTGTCACCCTTCATTGCCCAGGGATCCAAGCCTCTCAACAGTTCCTCTTAGAGCACACCTGGAGTTTGTCTAATCTTCCTCCATCTTTTTTGAAAGATAGTCACTACTACAACCAATAACTATTAATCTAAAATCACCTAGACTAAGATTTTTCCTCAGAATCCCTGCTTCTCTATCTCATATCTGGGTTAGGTCTTTTACTCTTAAAAAGGCTTAGATTATATAGTTTCTTCAACAAATCAGGGATGAAAGAAGTTGTGGAAGAGCATGAATTTCCTATTTGTTTTTCCCCCACAAATCATTCTTCATTAACATAATTCCAATTGTATAGCTATTCATATTTTTGACATTTCTTTCTTTATTTACTTATTTATTTATTTATTTTACACTTCAAATTTTATCCAAGCCCATGCCCACCCTCCAGCTATTCCACATCCCATACCTCCTCCCCACCCTCTGTCTCCACAAGGAGTTCCACCTCCCCCCCACACACACACATCCAACCATACCTCTAAATTCACTGGGTCCTCCAGTCTCTTGAGGGTTAGGTGCATCTTCTCTGACTGATCCCAGACCTAGAATCCTTCTGCTGTATGTGTGTTGGGGGCCTCATATCAACCTGTGCATGCTGCCTGGTTGATGGTCCAGTGTTGTAGAAATCTCAGGGGTCCAGGTTAATTGAGACTGCTGGTCTTCCTACAGTGTCGCCCTCCTCCTTACCTTCTTCCATTCTTTCCCTAATTCAACCAAAGGGTCAGGAATTTGTGTCCATTGGTTGAGTACAAATATCTACATCTGATTCTTTCAGCTGCTTGTTAGGTCTTCCAGAGTGTGGCCATACTAGGTCCCTTTTTGTGAGTGCTCCATACCCTCAGTAATAGTGTCAGACCTTGTGACCTCCCTTTGAGCTGGATCCTACTTTGGGCCTGTTCCTGTACTTTCTTTTCCTCAGGCTCCTCTCCATTTCCATCCCTGCAATTCTTTCAGACAGGAGCAATTATGGGTCAGAGCTTTGACTGTTGGATGGCATCCCCCTCCCTCATTTGATGCCCTATCTTCCTGCTGGAGTTGGGCTTTATAAGTTTCCTCTCCCTACTGTTGGGCATTTTACCTAAGGCCCTTCCCTTTGAGTTCTGAGAGTCTCTCACCTCCCAGGTCTCTGCTCCATTCTAAAGGGTTCCCCCAACCTCCTACTTCTTGAGGTTGCCTGTTTCCATTCTTTCTGCTGGCCCTCAGGATTTCAGTCCTTTTCCCTCACCCAATTCCAGACCAGGTTCCCCTCTTGCCTTTCCTACCCCTGTCCACTTTCCCTTCCAGGTCCCTCCCATCCTCCCCACTTGTGATTGCTTTCTTCTCCCTCCCAAGTGGGATTGAGGCATCCTCACTTGGGCCCTTCAGCTTGTTGACCTTTTTGAGCTCTGTGGCTATATGTGTGTTCTTTTGTGACTGGGTTGCCTCACTCAGGATGATATTTTCTAGTCCCATCCATTTGCCTGCAAAACTCAGGATATCCTCGTTCTTAATATCTGAGTAGTATTCTGTTGTGTAAATGAACCACATTTTCTCTATCCATTCTTCTGACATGGGGCATCTGGGTTATTTCCAGCTTCTGGCTATCACAAACAAGGCTGTTAGTAGAACATTTACCCATGTGGCATGATGGGGCATCTTGTGGGTATATTCCCAAGAGTGGTATTGCTGGGTAGATCTGTTTCCAATTTTCTGAGGAACTTACAGATTGATTTCCAGAGTGGTTGTACCAATTTGCAATCCCACCAGTAAAGGAGGAGTGTGTCTCTTTCTCCATGTCCTTGTCAACATGTGTTGTCAACTGAGGTTTTGATCTTAGGCATTCTGATTGGTGTAAGGTAGACTCTCAGGATCCTTTTAATTTCCATTTCTCCGATCACTAAGGACTTTGAGCATTTCTTTAGGTGTTCTCAGCCATTAGAAATTCTTCTGTTGTGATTTCTTGGTTTAGTTCTATACCCCATTTTTTGATTAGGTTGTTTTGTTTTTTGGTTGTTACCTTCTTGAGTTCTTTATATGTATTGGATATTAGCTTTCTATCAGATGTGGGGTTAGTGAAGATTTTTTTCCCAATCTGTAGGTTGCCTATTTGTTTTATTGGCTATGTCCTTTGCCTAAAAGAGGCATTATTTGTGTTTGTTTTTCATAACATAATTTTACCTGGTAAAAACATGAGTTTTCATTAAGCTGTATCTCAGAATATATATTTACTTGGCTTATGTCATAGCAATGTTTTTATCTTCAGTTTGTCTCTCATTCTTCATCCCAGTGACTAAGCTTGAGTTGAGATCAAAGATTTTCGTAATTTTATCTCTTCTGTTATCATCCAGTAACATTGCAAACACCCCTTTTAGTTTTAATTAATTAAATAACAAATAAATATAAAAATATCAATTTCCTCAGAATTTGACATGAAGCTAAATAAAATGTAAATGTAAGCTTATTCATACACACACACACACACACACACACACACACACACACACACATTTATTCCTTGGAGTTTTCAAGGCTTATCTTATTTTTCATAAGAGCTCCTTATTCCTGGAAAAAAGGTTAACAAGGAAATAGGATCCAGGTTGAGTTTAGTTTACAAATAGTCTCAGTATGAAGTTACCTAAGTTCTTTTGTCCCATTTTTAAAAATTCTACAGTAAACAATTTAAAGTCTGTTCCAAAGCTTTTCCTGTTGTGCCCACTAACTGTCTTTCTCTAGAGTATGTTGATACTTCATTCCCTAGAAAGTTCATTAGAAACAGCTACACTGACTACTTTGTGATCATCTAATTGTATGCATTTCTTGCTTCTTCAGTAGGCCAAAGTTGACCTACATCAATAGGCTCTGACTTTTTATTGGATATTTTATATACATTTCAATTGTTATCCCATTTCCTGGTTTTCCCTCTGCAAACTCCCTATCCCATCCTGCCTCCCCCTGCTTCTATGAGAGTGCTATCGACCTATCCACACATTCTCACCTCAATGGCCTGGTATTCCTCTGTACTGCAGCATCAAGCCTTCACAGGACCAAAGGCCTCACTTCTAATTGATGCCAGATAAGGCCATCCTCTGCTACATATGCAGTTGGATAGGTTCTGACTTTTATAAGTAGTCTGTTTACCTAAAATATCACACCTTTCAGTATGTGACTTTAAATGTCTATATCCTCTCTCCATAGCCACTGGTGACTTGCAGCCTTCATGTAAATGTTATCATGGCCTCTAATTGGGATCTGCATGAACATTGCATAAATGACTGAATGAATATTATAAGAATAACTCTGCAATATTAAACTCTGGGATTTTAAGTTCTCCTAGAGGCTCACAGGTAAAAAAGAGACCAACACACACACACACACACACACGCACACGCACACGCACACGAACACACACACACACACACACACACACACACACACACAGACACACACAAAACCCTTTAGTTCTTTGCATCTGCTATCAAAATTTCTTTCCAGAGTGTAAGATGCCCTCATCTGATCAATTTTGAGAAGCTAACCATAAAGCAAAACTCTTATTTTTCTTACTCTTAGTTTTAAAAATGTACAGTCTCTGACAGAAATCACAAGAGGAGCTATTTGGATTTTCCACTTCATTATATAATTAGCTGTAAGATGAAAGCGAGTTCCGCAAAAAATCATTGAATCCCTTTTCAGGCACCATCTATCATTATGTCACTATTTCCTTCGAACCATTTTGTGTGTTGCTTTTGATGCTTAAAATACCTCTGCTAAAATGGGAAATGAGATGGGTTTTACAGCTGTCATGATTTAAAGACAATCTTTTACAGTTCCTTTCACAGTTTCATTTTTTTAAAATATCTGTGTCTACCTCCAAACCTTCTATCTGTAACTAATTTTTTACATGTTAAGAAAAATGTATCTAATCTTATCATGAACATTTGGGATAACAGAAATTCTTTGAAATATTTCACATTAAAACACATTAAATTAAGAAAAGATACATATGACTTTCAAAAAAAAGGGCAACTATGATCAACCAGCCTAAAAATAAAGCTAGGGTACCTTTTAGAGAACTTCCACTTCTTCTTTTGATTACACACACACACACACACACACACAGAGAGAGAGAGAGAGAGAGAGAGAGAGAGAGAGAGAGAGAATATGGTCATGGCCACTTTATCAAATTACCAACTACTTTGGCTTCTTTGGTTCTTTGGCAAAGACTTAAATGCCTCGAACTTAGTGTCAGTGTCATAAAGGACAGTTACAGGGAAGGTGATGGATTTTTGGAGATCTAAAACAAATGTCCTGACCCGCTGTCTCCTCAATGAGATATGCTTCCAGTTGTAATTTGTGCCATTTTGTTAATATTTTTCATGGTCATGGTTGTCATTGTAACATGGGGTATGGAACCCTAAACTGCCATGTCTCGGTTTTAAACATAAAATATCACCAAGCAGGTATAAAAGCTCTTAGAGTAAATTTAGTACATGAATTTTATTGGTAGGGTTACATGTAAAGAGTTGGAGGGAGAAGGGGAAAAAGGGAAATAACACAATTGTATTTTATATTTTTGAATAATTACAAATACATTTCAAATAATGAAAAAGGTAGATTCATGTCCTGGGGTTCTGCAAGAGTCTTAGCTTCACATTCTTATAAACTACAGACAACATTCATATACAGTCCTCCTACAGGAATCAAACCCCACACTTCCAAAGTTTGAGCATTGAGTATTATTTCATTCTTAATCTATATTATTCTGCCACAAAGTTCTCAGTCTTGGTTTCTCCACTCTTCTCCAGTTGCATTTAATTCTCTTCTGACAAGTAAGGGGGACATCTTTCTGTACTCATAGATACTATGCCATAACATTCTCTTTAATATTATTAATTTTACTAGAATACATGTATGTATATTGAATTACACTAGTTTACATAGCACTTTCGAATGTCCTTGGGATGCTCTCTATCACTGTCAATTTTAGTCAAGCGTCCAGACACACTACTAGTTCAAACCAGTTTCCTTGGAAATATTTTTAGAGTGGAAGAAACATATTTTCTTTTTTCTTCAACGGTAGCCATTTGTAATAACTCCATTTCCTCACATGCTCCTTTTGTCCATGAAAAGTTCTCAATGTGACAGGAGCTCCCTGATCAGGTGAGATCCTGCACCTCTCTCACACATCCCTAACTTGTAATTTTTCTGTCATGGGGCTCAAAGATATGGTGTGTGTTTTCCATAGCAACGTTTAAAGAGGGAATAGTCTTACCAAATTTGCCAATTACTCTGTGTATGAACTGTAACTATTCATAATTTCAGTTGTATACGTATCATCATTGTTGGTCCACATCTAAAGACAATACCCACCATGCTCATAATATTACTGTATTCAAAAAAAAGACAGTGACTCAAAAGATCTTACTAATTTAAGGTTTACTTTTATTTAAGAAGTCCTGTGGAACTTCTTTTCTAAGAAAATAAATATGTCATAAAATTTAGGACATGCAATTGTTTTCTCATATCTATCATTAATTGGTGGATTTTTGAACCTATGTAAGAAGTTGTATTCATATCTACCAAATAATTGGTTTGTAATGATGAATAACATAGACTGAGATTAAGAAATTTTGTTTTGAAAAAAATCATATAAATCCTGATATCAAATAATAGGAAAATAATCAAACATAGAAGAACACTGCAAAACAGAAGTTGACTGCAGAAAGGTATAATTTGACAGATCTGTGATATCAGTTGGATCTGACATATAAGGCACCCAAAGGGAGATGTCAAATATAACATACACATCTATAGTTTAGAGGGAAGATAAATATCAAGATGTGTATGTGGTATTCCTCACTGTGTGGTTGCTTCTTCAAACCACAATGATGAATAAGACCACAAAGAATCTGTAAATAGGAGTTGTACCCTAGACTTTGTGTTTGGTGATTTCAGCTATAAGACTTCTAGGTTAATATAAAAAATAGAGAAAAAAAAACTACAAAAGAGATAGGGAATTAAGAAGAAAATTCAAGGACAATATGATGCTGTAAAAATAATTACAAAAGGTGCTGATAAAAGAGCTTTGGTTGGCCAGGCAGTGGTGGCACACACCTTTAATCCCAGCACTTGGGAGGCAGAGGCAGGCAGATTTCTGAGTTCAAGGACAGCCTGGTCTACAGAGTGGGTTCCAGGACAGCCAGAGCTACACAGAGAAACCCTGCCTCGAAAAACCGAGAGAGAGAGAGACAGAGAGAGAGAGAGGGAGAGAGAGAGAGAGAGAGAGAGAGAGAGAGAGAGTAAAGAATGGCTAACTTTTGAGAAGGAGAGACATGCTATATTGTCTATTTTTATCTTAATTTCCTGTGCTTTTTAGTTTAGTACTGAACCCACAGCATACTGAAGAGACACCTTTTCAGAACTATCTCTACAAACTTCAATAAAAGAAAAAAATGAATAATGAAAATATCTTTAAAATATTAAGGTAATATTTGTACCTATTAGAAATGCCATGTGAGTTTGCTCTATGATTAAATCAAATTAATTTATATTCCTTTGTAGCCATATGTTTAGATTTCTCTTTTATCCTTCAAAAACAATGACAAATAGCCCACTTAAAAATAACTCTTAAGATAATGTACACAAATTTGACTAAAATGTATATAGATAATTGGAGGAGCTAATAAATGTTATTTTCCATTGACTTTTATTGATCTACTTGCACTGTCTATAAACAATTTTAAAGCTCCCAAGTGCAGTGCCTAGAAGCAGATATGAATTTAAAGAACCTCATTATTGAGAATTACATTTGAATTTGAAAATTAAAAGAAAAAAACCTATTCTTTCTAAGAAAGGATCTGTACCCATGTTTAATTATGACATGATTTATATAAGGTAAGAAGATTGCCAAATAGAGTCTTCAATTTTTTTCCTTATAAAAGTATGCTGAAAGAATAAATAGACCCTGAAATAACCTGCTTGACAATGTAATATTATGATAAAAACTCCTTTTCCCTCTCATCATTCTCTATTCCACACTATTTGCTTCCCTTGGTCTTCACTGATGAGTTCTATGACCCCGTGTCATCCCATGTACCTATGGAAATGGAATGGCTCTGTGTCCTCTACCATATTCAATAAAGTCAAGGTCAGTTGCCTAGCTATTTGCTGGCAACCAACTTTTTCCTTTTAAGTGTTATAACATTAACAATATAATAAACACCCATAAATATTTTAAATAAAATTTTGTCAAATTATTAATCAGGAATATTAAAAATATGTAATGACCCTATAAATTTTAAAGGTCACTGATTCAAGGATAATGATTCTGCTTTAGTGGAAGTATTTTTAATTATGAGCTACACAAAAGTAAATCACACTCATTAAATAGTTGTACACTGTGTGTGACAACTATTTCATTTATTTCAACAGTGATACGGACATAAAATGCAGTCTGCTTCATAAACAATATTTGTGAATAAGCAATATCTATTCCACATGAATATAAATTAATAATATATAGTATTAATGAAATATGTTATATAAGTGCCAATTAAAATTTTATAAAAGAAGACTTTGCTAAATTTAATTTTAAAATAATCTGAAACAAATAAATTCCAGTAAAACTCCAACACTGGAAATCAAATTTGGATAAAGAAACAAAGAAAAGGTTATCTTATTGACTAAAAGCAATTTTCAAAGAAAACAGGGACCAAACGCCTTTATTCCTCAATTGGTTTTGTTTAAAATAATAAAAAATATTTTCAACTTAGGGCATTTCATTCAAATGTACTTAGTTGAATATCATAGCTAAATTTATCTAATTATTATCTTTCTTATTGAAGAAAAAGGATAAATGAAACACCCAGACAATACATAAATATATTTTAAAGAGAAGACAGGGTTTTTTTTAAATCTTTCTTATTTATTTATTTATTTATTTGTTTGTTTATTTATTTATTTATCTATCTGTTTATTTATTTATTATTTATTTGTTAATTTTTACATTCCAGAATTTATTCTGGTTCAACCTCTGACTGTTCTCCACAAGGCCCATACCTAAACATAATAAAAGCAATATACAGCAAACCAATAGCAAACATCAAACTAAATGGAGAGAAACTTGAATCAATCCCACTAAAATCAGGCACTAGACAAGGCTTCCCACTTTCTCCCTACCTACTCAATATAGTACTTGAAGTCCTAGCCTGAGCAATTAGACAACAAAAGGATATCAAGGGGATACAAATTGGAAAGGAAAAAGTCAAAATATCACTGTTTTCTCTTTTCTTTCATACTGAAGATACAGTGTTACTAAAAGCCACATGGCTTGCCACCCTGCCTTCCATAAAATTTTCTCCAAGTAATTGATAACAGTAACAAGAAGTGTAATGGATAGAGCATTCATTTTCTGTACTGGCTGTCATAGAGTTCTGTTTTCGGGCATACCTTTCTGTGCTGGTTTCTTGCATTAGTATATTAACATTCTTGGTGGGCTTATTCCAGACCCATGCATTTTGTTACAGCTCTGAAAATAACAAATATGAATTGCTTCTGAGCTCGAGCATCAATGCATATATGGAGGTTCCTTTCGGAGTTTCTGGAGCATAGACACTTTCTAAGTTATAGGTTACAAAGATGCTAACATTCTTTAGATTTTTAGTCCCTTCCCTGTAATATGCTTATGTCTGTCCATTTGAGAAGTCTTTTAAATAGATCTTTGTAAAGACATGGGTCCATCTAGAGAAATTAGGTTATTCTTGTCATGAGAGTTTTCATTTAATAGTGGACAGGATTATTTTCAATCTCAATTTTGAGGATGAACCTCTAAGCATCTTTTTGGAGTTACAGAGAAGCCCATCATGTTTCAATGGGTAAATGAATGCATGTCTGAAATTATTCTATTTCTACTTTTTGTTGCATAAAAAAAGTGATATGAAACAGATAGAGGAAAAGACTGACATCAAACTGATACATGGCAAAGCAAATGATTAAACAAAAGGGAGTTTCTTGAAACGGTTAATGTACATGACCTGTTTTGTATTGTTTAAAGTGTGAGTTGTGCTTGCCACATGTGTCATTTCATCCTTGTGTGTCTAGCACTACTCAGGATAATAGGAGCTCTATAAGAACTGATTTTAGACTTAGACAACAGGGAAGAAAAAGGCTCCCAGGACCCAACATGGATGAATTTAGCCAACATACCCAAAAAAAGGAGAGATAGAATCTGTAGCAATCACCTCCAGTAGAGACAGGCACAGGCCAGAGTTGAGGGTTGCGTCCACCCACCCATCTCAAAATTGTTAAGCCAGAATTGTTCCTGTTCAAGGGAGAGACAGGGACAAAGATAAACAACCAACCAAACAAAAAACAACCAAACAAACAAAAAATGAAGCAGAGACTGAAGGAAATACCATACAGAGACAGGCCCACCTAGGGATCCATCCCATCTGCAGGTACCAAACCCAGACACTATTGTTGATGCCAAGAAACACTTGCTGACAGGAGCCTGGTATGGGTGCTCCCTGAGAGGTTCTGCCAGCACCTGACTAATACAGAGGCAGATACTAACAGCCAACCATTGGACTGAGCCCAGGGACCCCAATGGAAGAGCTAGGGCAAGGACTAAAGGAGCTGAAGGGGATTGCAACCCCATAGGAAAGACAATGTCAACTAACTTGACCCCTCCAGAGCTTCTAGGGACTAAACCACCACCCAAAGAGTATACATGGAGGGATACAGGACTCCAGCTACATATGTAGCAGAGGATTGCCTTATCTGACATCAGTGGGAGGGGAGGCTCTTGGTCCTGTGGAGGCTTGATGCCCCAGCATAGGTGGATGCTAGATCAGTGAGGCTGGGGAGTGGGAGTGTGGAGGAGTGGCACAGTGGGTGAAGGAGCACCCTCATAGAGGCAAAGGTTGGGATGGGTGGGATAGGGGTTTGTGGAGGGGAAACTGAGAAGGGCAATATTATTTGACATGTAAACAAATAAAATGATTAATTTAAAAAATCCTTCTAGAATTAATGATCCCTTAGTGGCCTTTCTTGGATAATATTAATGAAAGGTTCTATTTCAGTCCAAAGATGTTTCCTTATATTTGAAAGTCAAATACACACTGTTATTTCAAAACCTGATTTCAAACTTAAAAATAAAAGGTATAACTAAAATGTTGTTGATCAAATTTACCATAATAAATTTTTAAGTAACTACATTTACAAAATAAATAGAATAAAAATGTTTATGTAAGTAATTAGGGTTGTTCTACAATATTGAAACTAAATATTAAATATGGAAACTAAGATCCATGTAATTTTGGAAAACTATAATCCTTAGAGTTTAAATATGGTGATGTCAATAAACTAGTATATATTCTTTAGCTGGATAACTCTACATTAAAGAATGATTCTCAATTTAAATGATGTTAATCCTGAACAAAACTCAATCACTATTTTTCATTTTGTGGTGAAAATATATAATGATTATTTTTCAGAGAGCATTGTTTGAAAGTGACTTTCATTTTCCCGAGACTTCTTTTTGAAAACCTAAAAGCCCTAGGCTGAAACACAACACATGCATGAAAGTAATTTTATAAAATTTAGTTTGACTTAAATCATAGTTTGAGCCCCAAGAAATTGCCTATGTTTAATCATTTTGACCTTTAAAAATGGAGATTCCATATGTTCAGCAGCTTACTTATTATTGCCTTGAGAAAGGAACACACAGCCCTTGAAATTCTTAGGCATCTCTGGAGGGTCTATGAATCCCTTGAGAGATGTTTTCATTTCTCAAAGCAACAAAACATGTTTTATTAAACATGCCCTTATTTAGAGAATATGTACTACCTCACTCCTGGAAAATCACAGAAGCTAATGCAAGACTTTTCTCTGATTTTTCACTACACTGAGAACTTGTTAATTAGTGACAGTGCATAATTTGAACAATTGCTACTGACAGAGTTCTTTGTAAGCCCATATTTTTAAGATTCTGACAAGTTCCCTTGATTTGAAATTAAATCAGTTGCATCCTAAGACACTCAAAGTAATGAAAATTCCCATCTATTAATGTAGAAATAGGTAGCTTGGTCAGGCATGGCTGACATCTCATTACGACTGAGTCTTTCCTTAGGGTCAAGTATGTCATTTGTAATTCATTAAAATACCACACTTCTAAAAATCCTAGGTTTCATTATTTTAATAGTGATATTAATTTGGAAGCATGAATTAAACCAATATAGATGCAAAGAACCATGGTTAAACCAGAATCTTCCTCATCTCCTTTTCTCTGTGATACCCTGCTGTCAACTCTAACACTACTTTGACAAAGGTTTCACAGGTGAACTATTTTAAGCAAATTTGTGAACTGTGTGTTTTAGTTTTAGATGGCAAAGGATGTGTTTAAAGAAATTATAAGAGAAAAGCAGAAAGAAGATGTTTTCTGTTTCCTTCTCTCCTTTAATATAAAGAAATAGCAACACATCTCAACAACACGAGAACCTAAAAAAGACCAGCACAGTGACAAAACCAGTTGACATGCCAACGTAGATGGCACAAAACCCCTGCCTAAATAATGAGTAACACACCATCAATTGCTGCTGAAAGAATCAGTCTTCTCCAGAGTTAAGACACTGATAGGTTATCTAATTGCTAGCGATAAGTTCTAAATATATGCAACAATAAATGAACTCAGCAGGTTGTACTGACATATACACGTGTGATGTGTGTGTGTGTGTGTGTGTTTACAGACCTACAAATTAAAGAGGATGGAAGTGATTTTTAAATTATCCACAGGAACATGGGATTTGGTGAAGGAAAGGAAAATGGTGTAGATGATTGAATATAGTGTTTATCTATAAGGCTCTCAAATTTTTTCAATGTCTAAAAAATTAAAATGTATTATCACCCACAGACAAATGCAGAGTCTGCAAAGTTCTCAAGGCACCCTATTTCCTAGTCTTTATAGCTTAGAATTCTACATACTACCTAATCTCATCTTAAGTATGATATATCAAGGAACTATGGGATTTACTAATTAACTGAGAAATCTTTCTCACAGTGACCTTTAAAAAGTATTGTGGACATAACAGTAACAAAACATACTTATGAAATGCAGACTCATCTATTTTCATCAAAGAAAATAGTTTATTATATTCTGTATTATACAATGACCCCTGAACTAAGAATTAAACATCAGTAATATTTGTATTTTAGGAAACAAAAATCTAAAATAAATATACTAGCAACAAAAATGATTACATATTTTTAAAGCATAAAAATAGTAAAGAACAAGCCAAAAACACATGTCCTTTAGTACAATTTGTTTTCTTTTAAAATAGTGTAATGATTTTATTCTGTTTGTATAGGCTGGTAGACTCTAAAATGAATAAAAGTATGATTCACAAGTTATCTTTACACCAAAGTGTGTGTGTGTGTGTGTGTGTGTGTGTGTGTGTGTGTGTGTGTATATATGTATACATATATATATATATATATATATATATATATATATATATGAATATTTAGTCCATGTTTATATTACCTGGTATGAAAAAATGAGTCACTTTGTAATTATGAAGAAAACTGTTGTGTGTGGTGGATAATCCTTGAACCTTTATATGTACTATTCAATTAAACTAGCTCCCTCAATACTTCTGGTTACCAGTGTAAATGTTCTTCTGTAGTTATAATTCAGACAGCCAAACAAAATCTGTGATGAAAATCTTTCTGACTATCTTGATGAAAGGTCTCTATTATGAGCCCAAGCTCTTCCAGCTTTAGGAGCATCACCCAAATTCCATAAGGTGCCCCAATACTTTTTTATTCTAAGAAAAATCTTTTACCAGTATGGAAGGGAAGTTATGCCACTAGTGTTTTTAAATTACTAATTTTTCCTTTAATATTATATGTTTGTGTAGGTGTCTGTATGTGGGTATTTGTCTGTGAGGTGGTTAGAAGTGACGGCCAGGAAAATGTGTCAAACTCCAGAGATGGAGGTATTCATGGTAATGAGCTAACAGATGTGGGTGATAGGAACTGAGATCAGCACATCTGATGGAGACAATTGAAGCTCTTCCCTATTAAGTCATACCTCTAGTAGGTTGTTAATTTTTGCCTATGTTTTGGAAGAGGTCAGATGCTATATAGCAGTAAAATATGGAAATTTGAGTCTTAGATAACTAAGAAGTAATTCAGTTCCTTTGGTACTAGGAGAAAGGCCAAATACCCTAACAAGCACCAGTGTGAATGTTAAATCTCATCTCATCATAGTTTGAGCATTATTTCTAAGGCTACCTGACTCCATATATGGCAGAATAAAGGATGAAAATATCAGTTTTAATTGAATTCTTAAAATGAAATCCTAACTAGCACCTGATGGTAATTAGCAACATCTGCCCTGATTCTATCAAGGGAAATTGAATATAAGTCCCCGTGCTCCAGACATTTTTATGTCTATTTAGCTTTTTGGGAAACAGGGCATTCGGCTTTGAGCCTCTATCACTAGACTTCTGCTCATAAGACAGAGTACATGGAATGGAAGTCACAGGCAGACCTAGGCAACAGCAACCACAATCAAATTTTAGGAGCATTCCTACAGAATGCCATACTTACACAGCGTCTACCTTTAGCGATAGAAGACCTCTGTTTTCTCTCTTTGTGGTATAGACTAAATTTCCTAGTAGTGCTTTGCAATGTAAACATTTCATTAATATTACCCAATTAACCACATAGAAGACAATTGCAAACATTTCCAACAGCCTAGTATTTTGACAGGACACTAACCTAATTCTTTTGGTGTCTTCCCTCAGCTGCTGACACTGAACTTGCCTTTGTTTATGAAAGCTGTATATCAAGACAGCTAATGCTTTCAACTTCATTGTTCACATTGACAGCCTGTATAGAAATGTTTACAGTTTAGGAAAAAATATTATTGCATGATTAATGTTTTCCCAGTTTGTTAATATGTTATTATAAAGTATGTGCATTCATAATCATTGCTTATATATGAACAGAACACCTAGTTTATATAAATATTAAACATTGCAGATGATATCTCCTTTTTTTTTTTTTTTTTTTTTTTTTTTTTTCCGAGACAGGGTTTCTCTGTGTAGTGCTGGCTGTCCTGGAACTCACTTTATAGACCAGGCTGGCCTCGAACTCAGAAATCCACCTGCCTCTGCCTCCCAAGTGCTGGGATTAAAGGCATGCGCCACCACGCCCAACGATATCTCCTTTTATTTTGAAATGGTTTCTTGAATGCATTCACACAATACAGAACAATAGAACACATTGTCACAGTAAAGCCACTCTGAATGAATTGTCCTGAATAATGGTACTTCAGCTCACTTGATACCCATTGTCTTTATTTGTATGTATAGAATATAATATGGGGTAGAAATGTATCTCAGCTGTAGTGGGATTGTTTTATATAAACAAAGTGCTAGATTCAAGGCCTGTGGTCTGATCTCCAGCAATATTAAATAAATAAATGAGAATATAATATAACAGGAGACAGGATACTAGAGGGGTTATCTACAATCTTTCTGAAGTCTGTTTTCCCATGTTCTGGCCAGTTATCGTATTTTACAAGGTATCTGTGAAGAATAATGGATTGATGCCAATTAGAATAATACCCAGTGCTTTGAAAATCGTGTACATATGTTGAATCAATCATTAGAGAAAAATGGGTAAGTCTCCTCATGTTTCTTCATTCAGTCTTTCATTGTCTTCTACCCATATTTTGTCACTAACTCTTTCAGGTTTGTTCAATGTGGGTTAAAACAGAGCCATGGACACCAGAGGCCATGAAAAACATCTAAGCAAGTATGACAGTTTCTGTTATTCTATGAGGTGAACCAATCACAGTTGGTAGGATAAATATGACTGTTGGGCTATGACCCCCAAAACAAATATAGAAGCTTAAGTCACAGAATCTTTCTTTTTTCATTAGATATTGTCTTCATTTACATTTCAAATGCTATCCTGAAAGTCCCTTATACCCTCCCCCTGCCCTTCTCCCCAACCCACCTTTCTTAACCAACTCATAAAAGACCAATTATCTGCTCGAAGCTGCATCATAAGAAAGCTAGAAAGCTTGACTCTAGCTAGAAGAGGACATCCACCTTTTTAATGCCTACCTTAAATATCTGAATTTTTCTTCCATAATTATAAATGTTCATGCTTAATTATTAGTCACTGTACCTACATAGCGCGTAAAATCCTTGAATAAGCACACTTGTAAAAGGAAAGGAAGTCAATGCTTTTAAAAATAGGCTGACGTTTAAAGCATTGACTTCCATAGGCTGATGTACACCGGGCGTGGTGGCGCACGCCTTTAATCCCAGCACTCGGGAGACAGAGGCAGGCGGGTTTCTGAGTTCGAGGCCAGCCTGGTCTACAAAGTGAGTTCCAGGACAGCCAGGGCTATACAGAGAAACCCTGTCTCGAAAAACCAAAATACAAAACAAAACAAACAAAAACCAAACCAAACCAAACAAAAGGCTGACGTGTTTGGTAAGTACCAAATATCTAAAATTAGCAGCCATGGCAGTCATCAAATCAAGCCAAAATGAGAAGGCAAAAATCCACAGAAATTTCCTAAGCCTAGAAAGCTTCTAAACACAGTAAATGTTTTACGTCTTACTAATATTTTACAATGAATAATAGAATAGAAATTATAATGTAGCGAGCGATTATATTTATCCAAGTAAAATTTTCAAGATCTTGACAAAACAAAATCAAGATGATACAGAGAATTTTATCACATTTCCACAACCATTATTTCTGTTGCTATTGATTATTTATATATTTGGATTTTAAAATAGTATTTGAAAAACTTTCTTATTTCAAGCTTTCCCTCCAAGTGTCTTGGTACCCATGCCTGCACTACCTATCATCATCACCTTCCTCTACATTTATTTTTAATTATTTGTAGATAATTTAGATGTCCTAGAGTTGTGTGAACTAACACAAGAGATATCCATATACTATGTATCATTGTCACATTGTGGTTTTAGAGATAATCACAATCAGAGCACTGACATAAGTGAAGGCCACTGACTGAAGATGTTATCAGCCTCATGGGCATGTTCTGATGTCACAGGACATGGAGAAATAAAAGTGCTATAGACATAGAAGCATGTTTTCTGTGACCCAGTTTTCATAGCACGGAAAGATGTTATTTAGGCTGAAGAGTATAGAAAAACCCTCCAAGAATCCTATCCTAACTATGAACCATGTGAGCTAAAGTTAGGACTAGATCAGCAAGATATGCCCATTACTGCAATAGTGGCATGCATATTATGGGAATAACCACTTGGTTTTGAGTAGATTGAAGACTTGCTGGTCAGGTAGGACCTTATACATTGGTAGTGCTAATAATACTCATGAAACCGTGGTTAAAGAGGTCAAATGTCATCAGGGAGAATTTACTTCTGTTATTTTGCTTAAAACATCTTTATTTGAAGTCACTGCCATATAAAAATTAAAAGGAGATGTTGTCCTAAGGAAATTCAAGCAAAACAATTGAGCTCTTGAGTTAATAGCCTCGGTATACAAAATGTTGTGAGAATTTTAATTCTAGTACTAAATGGACAATTTGGTCTGTGCTTATTAATGTTCCTTGAGAAAAAATGATAAATGTAATAATATAAACACTAGTAATGCTACATGTTGTTACAAGAAATTTAAATGAGAAAATATGTAAAGTTAATTCTTAGGGCTATTACCTTATTCAAGGCTTAGTAATTTTTATATAGTGTTATTCAATTAGTACTGTTTGACTTTTTTCCACTTGCAGGCTAATTTAGTTAGCTGCTTGTTGTTTCATGGATTCAGACCACTTGGGACTGAATGAATTACATCAAAGTAAGCCATATGGCTGGTACCCTCCCAATGCAGATGGGCTTAGATGGGTGCTCTGTAGACCCTGGATTGGTGCTACAAGTGAAAATTGGCAGACATGACAAATCTGCCTTTTTTTCCCACAGGCAGTAACTGGGCCTATAGAAATTTTCAAAGGAGCTGTTACTTCTACTCAAAGGTTGCTTAATACAAATAAACTGATAAATTCCAGGATCTAAGAAGAATAGGGCCTTGTGCCCTTCCCAAGCAGTACGATGTGTTAAGATCTTAGTTAACTTTAAAACACATCTCTCAATAAACATTTGGTAATTAATAATATAACATGTTTGAATATGTAATGTGTTTAATTTACAAATAGTTATTGAGTGCCTGCTCCCCATCAAGCATTGTGATAAATAACCAACATCAATATGATCCCTGTTATGGCACAGTGGATGCATAAAGAAATTGGGGCATAGTTAAATTTCAAGTTCTGATTTCTTTAAAAAGAAATAACACCATGAATCCAGAGGGAAGAATATAAGAGAAGATACTCGATAAGACTGGGGAAGCAGAGATGTCTCTGCAGAAGTAACAAATCAGCTATGGGCATTGTACTCGATAATGCAGCACATCGAGTCTTAGGAGATTCCTGATTGTAGTGTTTTAAATGCATGTTAAATTCAAAGAAACCTTTTCCTCATTCTGGTTTTCACTAACCTATTCATTTTCTGGCAAGTCTAGTTTTGTAAAAGAGAGAGATTCTGGTTTTGGGGAAGACAATTGAAAAGTTTCAAATGAGAATCTTCTATTTTATCAGTTTGATATTATAGTACATAGACAGAGTTTCTTTTAAGGAATCCTGTTTCTGTGGGAAGTTCTATATATTTTAAGAGAAGAGTCACAAGGAATTGCACATTTGGAAGAACATGTTCACTCCACGAGCGATAAATGCAATGTGCATTCCTTTGATCAAGGAGGAACTGCTGAAGAAATAATTCCATCACAGACATGGTCAGGATCTGTTAAGCATGTTTGAATTTCATTCTGACTTCTGAAAGGATGCACATTCCTCTGATTTTCTAAAAATCATTTGCCATTCCATTTTCTTCACTTAGCATATGATAGATTCAAACAGCCTTAATGAAACATTCAAAAAATGATCCTTAATGCAAGCCTCTCTACTTTTCACCATAAGGAAGCACTGTCTTCCAGTGGAGTTGTAACACACTTTGAGTCTGAGTGTTTTGGAAATGAGGAAGTTGCTCATTTGAGCATATATTTTTATGAGTTGATCAAGGCCTTTTGCAGATCTCTGTAGGGGTTGGGAAAGAGATAAAGGAGACGTGTATACTATTAGGGTTTCAGAAAGGTCTGGATGAGAGAGAGGGAAGAGGAGGGTAAGAATAAGGCCGGCACAGAAGAGAAAGCTAATGACATTAGACCACATACGTTAGTGCTCTCAATGAATGGTGTAATTCAAAGCTGAAGAGTCTGTGTAAAGTTAGTAATTTAGCTCCAATGGCACTCTCAGATTTTACTACTATTAGGGTCACAAGTTTTAAACCATGACCCACATCCTCCTCAGATTCATGAGCTCTTACACATTGTTAAGTCTCACATATGTTCCACTAAAGAAACTACAAAACTGAAAATAAGACGTGCAGATGAACTATAGCTGAAATTTTGGCAGTATCTCCCAAGAACTCTTCATGAAAAAACATGAAATTCCTGGTAACCATGACTGCTACATTCCTGTAGTTACAAACTTCATGAGCCATCTATGCTTCTCTTCACAACAACAAAGTATGCATAAGCAAAAGAGGTCTCTAAGGAAACAAAAGCATTCAGAGGACCTTGATTTTGGGTCAGCTGGCTAGTTACACCTAGCTGTCCCATGACATTCAGGACTAAGCATACATCAGGCAGAAGCAGTTACAAAAGAGCTTATTAGGTACAACAGCAACAACAGCAAGAACAACCAAAAAGTTGCTCAACTAAAATTTCCAATTTTTCAAT
The DNA here is from genome assembly GCF_000001635.26 of Mus musculus. Lineage (NCBI taxonomy): Eukaryota > Metazoa > Chordata > Mammalia > Rodentia > Muridae > Mus > Mus musculus. Next base: position 6,164,671 of record NC_000074.6, on the reverse strand, counting down.
CACTAACTTGATTTTTTTTTTCACTTGGAAATATTGAAAATGAAGTGTCCAATGTAGTAATTGTCTCAAGTACTTGTTTCACGAGTGCCTCTGTAGTATTTTGTATTTCACAAAATTTAAACAAATAATAATACAAGTATGAATATAACTAATATAGAGAAAATCTAGTTCTCTGCAAATTATTTCATATTCATCTTGTTAAAGAGGCAAGCTTCAAGATATTTTTAAATGACATGCAGATAAACTATATTTGTAACTTACTTGAAATAATTAGATCAATTAATTTTATCACTTTTCTAATAAAAAGCAAACCTGATTTCATCTTTGGTTAATGTTCATACATAAAGGACTCATAACCTAATAGCAGATAGTATTTGTTATCTTTCCACTGATGTGACCAAAATACATGATATGAATGAATGAGACATGTGGGATTTATGTTGGTTTCTAGGTTCAGAGCATTCAATGCAGTGCATAGTTTCTTGGCCACATGCACTTTGGCAGAGCATCGTGGTGATATGGGTATGTGTGTAGAGGCATTTCTTCATCTCCTTGGGTTAGTAAAAAGAAGAGAATACAGAGAAGAGGCCAAGGTGAAAGGAAATATACAGGATATGTTTCGTTCAAGTAGAAGCTACTGCCCACCTTGTATCAAAGTAAAGTATTATCCCATTATGAGCCATCATGGAGTAAATTTGAGTTATTTGTCTTTATATTTTCCATCACAATAACACACAGAGATATGCTTTATTAACCCCTTAGGGATTTATTAATACAATTAAGTTTACAAATCAACATTTACCACTATACATATGTGGGGCGTTTAAACAAACAATGAGGTTAAATAGTCCAAATTAATTAAGTTAAAAATTAACATTAAGTGACCTGTGATTGGGTATATCTTTTGAAACTACAAAATATGACATCAAGCCGGGTGTGGTGGTGCACGCCTTTAATCCCAGCACTTGGGAGGCAGAGGCAGGCAGATTTCTGAGTTCGAGTCCAGCCTGGTGTACAAAGTGAGTTCCAGGACAGCCAGGGTTATACAGAGAAACACTGTCTCGAAAAAAAAAAAAAAAAAAAGACCTCAAGGAAACACCTCCAGTACTTGGTGATTTCCACATAAAGTGTGTCATTGTGTACCTCTTTACTTGAGCCTGTGGTTCTTTTTTTTTTTTTTTTAGAGATTTTATTTACATTTCATGTGTTAACCCCTTTTCTGGTTTCCCCTCTGAAAATCTCCTATTCCATCCCTCCTTCCCCTGCTTCTTTGAAGGTGCCCCCCCCCCTGCCCACTCCCACTTCCCCTGCCTGGTATTCCCCTACACTGGGGCATTGAACCTTCAAAGGACCAAGGGCCCCTCCTGTCATTGATGTCCCACAAGGCCATACTCTGCTACATATGTGACTGGAGCCATGGGTCCCTCCAAGTATACTCTTCGGTTGGTGGTTTAATGCATGGGGGGTTCTGGTTGGTTTACATTGTTGTTCCTCCTATGGGGCTGCAAACCCCTTCAGCTGCTTCAGACCTTTCTCTAGCTCCTTCATTGGGGACCCCATGCTCAGTCCAATGATTGGCTGGGAGCATCCATCTCTGTATTTATCAGGTTCTGGTAGAGCCTCTCAGGGGACAGCTATATCCAGCTCCTGCCTGCAAGCACTTCTTGGCATGCGCAATGGTGTCTGGGTTTGATAACTGTATATAGGATGGATCCCCAGATGGGGTAGTCTCTGGATGTTCTTTCCTTCAGTGGTTCTCTTCTATTGATGTAACTTATAACAAATGAAAGAGTAATGCTATGTGGTGTACTTAGGTCGTGAAACATGGAGTCTTCTGTGCATCACTTTTTCGTTGTGAAATCCAGATAAGTAGTAAAGTCCAATTGCAGCCTCCTGAACGTCAGCTGGTCTATAAACTGATAGGCAGTGAAAAGTTGCCAGCCATGTAAAAGATAGCCTTCCTGGGAAAGGATTCTCCAGTATTACAGAGAGAGAGAGAGAGAGAGAGAGAGAGAGAGAGAGAGAGGCCAGTTTATTTGTCACCAAAAAAGCCTACACAAATTATCAATATGCAATACAAGACTATATAAATATTGATGTCTTTCTTTTGAGATAGGTTCTTATTGTGTAGCCACAGCTGAACTAAAACTCACTTTGTAGATCAGGCTGGCTTTGAAATCACACATATCTACATGATTCTGCCTTTAAATTGCTGGGATTAAAGGCATGTGCCTCCATTTTTTGGCTAAGTATCAGTTATTTTTAAATTCCCTAAGATACTTTCATTTATTTTGTTTGAGAATTTCATACATTAATACAATATATTTTCACTGTATAAAAGTCCTTTAACTCCTCTTGAGTCTGTGTGCCTCTTCCTAGAGTCATGTTTTCTTCTATAAATATTATCATTTTATGAATGTATTTACACTACTGAGTCAAATTAGTGATGCTCTTATGTACATGATTACAGACTGAACACTTGGACATGGACAATCTATCATGGAGCTTCTCCATGAAGAAAATCCTCTCTCTCTCTCTCTCTCTCTCTCTCTCTCTCTCTCTCTCTCTCTCACTATTAACTATCTGTAGATCTTTAACTAGCCATAGAATCATGTATGTTCTTCCCTGTCCATACTAGACTATTGACTGGTGTGGCCTTGTGTATGTACCCATTTTATTGAGAGCTCATAGGTATACCACCCCTGTCATGTACAGATTATAATATTATACAACATTCTTCCTCATCTTCTGAATTCTAAAATCTCTCTGCATGCTCCTCCCATCATGTTCCCTGAATTTGGGCTATGGAAGTTATATCAAGAACACCTGTTTGATGGTGGACACTCTAGTCATTCAGTTTTTGCACCCCAACCAAGGTAGTACCTCAGGAACAGAAAATTAACTAACTAAACACGAATTTTAAATTTCACTTAGCCAGGATAATTTAGTAATGACTGATGCTAACAATTTCTAGAATCCTTTGGAAGGACACTACTTTATGGAATTGGTTACCGTTCTCTTTACTCCTCCAGAAAAAAGTAACATTCTAAAAGTTAGTGGTCAGTGTTTTATTTGAGAAACACTTGAGAGAGCTTATGTGTTATGTGTCTATTGCAATTATTAGGACTTGGGATCCAGTAAAATGATTTAACCCTGACAAAAATATTGTAGTAGAAATTGATGGAATTATACACATATTAAAGTTAAAACTTTAATCCTGTAGGCATGTGCTACTTTGTTTTCATATGTTTATATATCTACATATATATATATATTCACATATATTTACATATGTATATATACATGTATATAATTTGCATATATATATTCTTACACATCCAGTGTATACTTATATACAAATTTGATAAAATCTTCTGAGTGGTATGACACTGAGCTTTGCATACTCAGAGTCCTTTTTTTCATCTCTTCTTCTGCTGAAGATGTTTACATTGGCTCAGGCAGCTGACATATGCTCTAGTGTGATCACTTTTAAAGTTCTTATTCATAAGGAGAGATCTGACTTCATAGAATGTAGTCATGTCCCATCACATCAGTTTTTTACAAAATAACTCTACCATTTAATAAAATATGTGCATTCCAGAAAAGATGCTACTCAGCTATCAAGACAATCTATGTTTGGATTTATTTTTTATAGGTTTGTTTGGTTAGTTTTTATTTAGTAAAAGGTATTTGTACACATTTTAAGTTCAACAAAAGGCTTTTTTCCTGTGGTTATTTTACATTTTGGGGAAAAGTTCTTTCTTAGGTATTGCAATGTGAGTTGTATAACATGACTTTAGAGAGCTGAGTGTTTTGAAAAATATGTGGTGCAGGATACTCAGTGGAACACTAGCATGACAGACCTTTACTGTTGCTTAGAAAAGTCATCTTAAAACAGATTTGCTCTACCCTATCAGTAAAATTATATATAAAGACCTTTGACAGGTTAGGTTACAAATCTTCACATATCTGTTTAATAATACATATATCACATATTATTAGACATTAGTTCTTTCACTGTCATCCACATTCATATAATGTCTAATATATTTTTTCTGTTTGCTAGTAAAGCTGACTAATCTTTTCAGTTTGTGTACATTACAATATGGACACTTGTTTTTGACCGACACTTATTTATGTTGGTCTTTTTTTTAATTATGTATTTTCTTCATTTACATTTCCAATGCTATCCCAAAAGTCCCCCATAACCCCCCCCCAACTCCTCTACCCACCCACTCCCACTTCTTTGCCCTGGCGTTCCCCTGCACTGAGGCATATAAAATTTGCAAGACCAATGGGCCTCTCTTTCCAATGATGGCCAACTAGGCCACCTTCTGATACATATGCAGCTAGAGACACGAGCTCTGGGGGGTACTGGTTAGTTCATATTGTTGTTCCACCTATAGGGTTGCAGACCCCTTTAGCTCCTTGGGTACTTTCTCTAGCTCCTCCATTGGGGGCCCTGTGATCAATCCAATAGCTGACTGTGGGCATCCACTTCTGTGTTTGCTAGGCCCCAGCGTAGCCTCACAAGAGACTATCTGGGTCCTTTCAGCAAAATCTTGCTAGTGTATGCAATGGTGTCAGCATGTGGAGGCTGATTATGGGATGGAATCCTGGATATGGCAGTCTCTAGATGGTCCACATAGCAGCCTTATTTATAATAGCCAGAAGCTGGAAAGAACCAAGATGCCCCTCAACAGAGGAATGGGTACAGAAAATGTGGTACATTTACACAAAGGAGTACTACTCAGCTATTAAAAAGGATGAATTTATGAAATTCCTAGACAAATGGACAGAACTGGAGGGCATCACCCTGAGTGAGGTAACCCAATCACAAAAGAACTCACATGATATGTATTCACTGATAAGTGAATATTAGCCCAGAAACTTAGAATACCCAAGATACAAGATAAAATTTGCCAAACACATGAAACTCAAGAAGAATGAAGACCAAAGTGTGGACACTTTGCCCCTTCTTATAATTCAGAACAAAACACCCATGAAAGGAGTTACAGGGACAAAGCCACGTCACATTTATTGCTAAAGGCAGGAAGAATCCCTGAGATTTTCAAAGAAAAATGAATAATGATGATTAGCAAGGCCATTAAGGCTAAATCCTTAATAATCTTAATTATGAGCCGGGCATGGTGGCACACGCCTTCAATCCCAGCACTTGGGAGGCAGAGGCAGGCAGATTTCTGAGTTCGAGGCCAGCCTATTCTACAGAGTGAGTTCCAGGACTGCCAGGGCTATACAGAGAAACCCTGTCATGAAAAACAAACAAAAATCGTAATTATGTTTTTCAATATGTTTTGTTTTAATTACCTTACTTATTTTATTTTTTTTCTTTCCATTTTTTTATTAGGTATTTAGCTCATTTACATTTCCAATGCTATACCAAAAGTCCCCCATATCCACCCACCCCCACTCCCCTACCTGCCCACTCCCCCTTTTTGGCCCTGGCGTTCCCCTGTTCTGGGGCATATAAAGTTTGTGTGTCCAATGGGCCTCTCTTTCCAGTGATGGCCGACTAGGCCATCCTTTGATACATATGCAGCTAGAGTCAAGAGCTCCAGGGTACTGGTTAGTTCATAATGTTGATCCACCTATAGGGTTGCAGATCCCTTTAGCTCCTTGGGTACTTTCTCTAGCTCCTCCATTGGGAGCCCTGTGATCCATCCATTAGCTGACTGTGGGCATCCACTTCTGTGTTTGCTAGGCCCCGGCATAGTCTCACAAGAGACAGCTACATCTGGGTCCTTTCGATAAAATCTTGCTAGTGTATGCAATGGTGTCAGCGTTTGGATGCTGATTATGGGGTGGATCCCTGGATAAGGCAGTCTCTACATGGTCCATCCTTTCATCTCAGCTCCAAACTTTGTCTCTGTAACTCCTTCCAAGGGTGTTTTGTTCCCACTTCTAAGGAGGGGCATAGTGTCCACACTACAGTCTTTAATTTTCTTGAGTTTCATGTGTTTAGGAAATTGTATCTTATATCTTGGGTATCCTAGGTTTTGGGCTAATATCCACTTATCAGTGAGTACATATTGTGTGAGTTCCTTTGTGAATGTGTTACCTCACTCAGGATGATGCCCTCCAGGTCCATCCATTTGGCTAGGAATTTCATAAATTCATTCTTTTTAATAGCTGAGTAGTACTCCATTGTGTAGATGTACCACATTTTCTGTATCCATTCCTCTGTTGAGGGGCATCTGGGTTCTTTCCAGCTTCTGGCTATTATAAATAAGGCTGCTATGAACATAGTGGAGCATGTGTCCTTCTTACCTGTTGGGGCATCTTCTGGATATATGCCCAGGAGAGGTATTGCTGGATCTTCCGGTAGTACTATGTCCAATTTTCTGAGGAACTGCCAGACTGATTTCAAGAGTGGTTGTACAAGCCTGCAATCCCACCAACAATGGAGGAGTGTTCCTCTTTCTCCACATCCACGCCAGCATCTGCTGTCACCTGAATTTTTGATGTTAGACATTCTGACTGGTGTGAGGTGGAATCTCAGGGTTGTTTTGATTTGCATTTCCCTGATGATTAAGGATGTTGAACATTTTTTCAGGTGCTTCTCTGCCATTCGGTATTCCTCAGGTGAGAATTCTTTGTTCAGTTCTGAGCTCCATTTTTTAATGGGGTTATTTGATTTTCTGAAGTCCACCTTCTTGAGTTCTTTATATATGTTGGATATTAGTCCCCTATCTGATTTAGGATAGGTAAAGATCCTTTCCCAATCTGTTGGTGGTCTCTTTGTCTTATTAACGGTGTCTTTTGCCTTGCAGAAACTTTGGAGTTTCATTAGGTCCCATTTGTCAATTCTCGATCTTACAGCACAAGCCATTGCTGTTCTGTTCAGGAATTTTTCCCCTGTGCCCATATCTTCAAGGCTTTTCCCCACTTTCTCCTCTATAAGTTTCAGTGTCTCTGGTTTTATGTGAAGTTCTTTGATCCATTTAGATTTGACCTTAGTACAAGGAGATAAGTATGGATTGATTCGCATTCTTCTACACGATAACAACCAGTTGTGCCAGCACCAATTGTTGAAAATGCTGTCTTTCTTCCACTGGATGGTTTTAGCGCCCTTGTCGAAGATCAAGTGACCATAGGTGTGTGGGTTCATTTCTGGGTCTTCAATTCTATTCCATTGGTCTACTTGTCTGTCTCTATACCAGTACCATGCAGTTTTTACCACAATTGCTCTGTAGTAAAGCTTTAGGTCAGGCATGGTGATTCCACCAGAGGTTCTTTTATCCTTGAGAAGAGTTTTTGCTATCCTAGGTTTTTTGTTATTCCAGATGAATTTGCAAATTGCTCCTTCTAATTCGTTGAAGAATTGAGTTGGAATTTTGATGGGGATTGCATTGAATCTGTAGATTGCTTTTGGCAAGATAGCCATTTTTACAATGTTGATCCTGCCAATCCATGAGCATGGGAGATCTTTCCATCTTCTGAGATCTTCTTTAATTTCTTTCTTCAGAGACTTGAAGTTTTTATCATACAGATCTTTCACTTCCTTAGTTAGAGTCATGCCGAGATATTTTATATTATTTGTGACTATTGAGAAGGGTGTTGTTTCCCTAATTTCTTTCTCAGCCTGTTTATTCTTTGTGTAGAGAAAGGCCATTGACTTGTTTGAGTTAATTTTATATCCAGCTACTTCACCGAAGCTGTTTATCAGGTTTAGGAGTTCTCTGGTGGAATTTTTAGGGTCACTTATATATACTATCATATCATCTGCAAAAAGTGATATTTTGACTTCCTCCTTTCCAATTTGTATCCCCTTGATCTCCTTTTGTTGTCGAATTGCTCTGGCTAATACTTCAAGTACTATGTTGAAAAGGTAGGGAGAAAGTGGGCAGCCTTGTCTAGTCCCTGATTTTAGTGGGATTGCTTCCAGCTTCTCTCCATTTACTTTGATGTTGGCTCCTGGTTTGCTGTAGATTGCTTTTATCATGTTTAGGTATGGGCCTTGAATTCCTGATCTTTCCAGAACTTTTATCATGAATGGGTGTTGGATCTTGTCAAATGCTTTTTCTGCATCCAACGAGATGATCATGTGGTTTTTGTCTTTGAGTTTGTTTATATAGTGGATTACATTGATGGATTTTCGTATATTAAACCATCCCTGCATTCCTGGAATAAAACCTACTTGGTCAGGATGGATGATTGCTTTAATGTGTTCTTGGATTCGGTTAGCGAGAATTTTATTGAGGATTTTTGCATCGATATTCATAAGAGAAATTGGTCTGAAGTTCTCTATCTTTGTTGGATCTTTCTGTGGTTTAGGTATCAGAGTAATAGTGGCTTCATAAAATGAGTTGGGTAGAGTACTTTCTACTTCTATCTTGTGAAAAAGTTTGTGCAGAACTGGAATTAGATCTTCTTTGAAGGTCTGATAGAACTCTGCACTAAACCCGTCTGGTCCTGGGCTTTTTTTGGCTGGGAGACTATTTATAACTGCTTCTATTTCTTTAGGGAATATGGGACTGTTTAGAAGGTCAACTTGATCCTGATTCAACTTTTGTACCTGGTATCTGACCAGAAATTTGTCCATTTCGTCCAGGTTTTCCAGTTTTGTGAGTATAGCCTTTTGTAGAAGGATCTAATGGTGTTTTGGAGTTCTTCAGGATCTGTTGTTATGTCTCCCTTTTCAGTTCTGATTTTGCTAATTAGGATTTTGTCTCTGTGCCCTCTAGTGAGTCTAGCTAAGGGTTTATCTATCTTGTTGATTTTCTCAAAGAACCAACTCCTCGTTTGGTTAATTCTTTGAATAGTTCTTCTTGTTTCCACTTGGTTGATTTCACCCCTGAGTTTGATTATTTCCTGCCATCTACTCCTCTTGGGTGAATTTGCTTCCTTTTTTTCTAGAGCTTTTAGATGTGTTGTCAAGCTGCTAGTATGTGCTCTCTCCCGTTTCTTCATGGAGGCACTCAGAGCTATGAGTTTCCCTCTTAGAAATGCTTTCATTGTGTCCCAAAGTTTTGGGTACGTTGTGGCTTCATTTTCATTAAACTCTAAAAAGTCTTTAATTTCTTTCTTTATTCCTTCCTTGACCAAGGTATCACTGAGAAGAGTGTTGTTCAGTTTCCACGTGAGTGTTGGCTTTCTGTTATTTTTTTTGTTATTGAAGATCAGCCTTAGTGCATGGTGATCTGATAGGATACATGGGACAATTTCAATATTTTTGAATCTGTTGAGGCCTGTTTTGTGACCTATTATGTGGTCAATTTTGGAGAAGGTACCATGAGGTGCTGAGAAGAAGGTATATCCTTTTGTTTTAGGATAAAATGTTCTGTAGATATCTGTCAGATCCATTTGTTTCATCACTTCTGTTAGTTTCAGTGTGTCCCTGTTTAGTTTCCTTTTCCATGATCTGTCCATTGGTGAAAGTGGTGTGTTGAAGTCTCCCACTATTATTGTGTGAGGTGCAATGTGTGCTTTGAGCTTTACTAAAGTTTCTTTAATGAATGTGGCTGCCCTTGTATTTGGCGCATAGATATTCAGAATTGAGAGTTCCTCTTGGAGGATTTTACCTTTGATGAGAACGAAGTGCCCCTCCTTGTCTTTTTTGATGACTTTGGGTTGGAAGTCAATCTTATCAGATATTAGGATGGCTACTCCAGCTTGTTTCTTCATACCATTTGCTTGGAAAATTGTTTTCCAGCCTTTTATTCTGAGGTAGTGTCTATCTTTTTCTCTGAGATGTGTCTCCTGTAAACAGCAAAATGTTGGGTCTTGTTTGTGTAGCCAGTTTGTTAGTCTATGTCTTTTTATTGGGGAGTTGAGACCATTGATGTTAAGAGATATTAAGGAAAAGTAATTGTTGCTTCCTGTTATTTCTGTTGTTAAAGTTGGCATTCTGTTCTTGTGGCTGTCTTCTTTTAGGTTTGTTGAGGGATTACCTTCTTGTTTTTTCTAGGGCATTTTTCCCGTTCTTGTATTGGTTTTTTTCTGTTATTAACCTTTGAAGGGCTGGATTCATGGAGAGATAATGTGTGAATTTGGTTTTGTCGTGGAATACTTTGGTTTCTCCATCTATGGTAATTGAGAGTTTGGCTGGGTATAGTAGCCTGGGCTGGAATTTGTGTTCACTTAGTGTCTGTATAACATCTGTCCAGGCTCTTCTGGCTTTCATAGTCTCTGGTGAAAAATCTGGTGTAATTCTGATAGGCTTGCCTTTGTATGTTACTTGACCTTTTTCCCTTACTGCTTTTAGTATTCTATCTTTATTTAGTGCATTTGTTGTTCTGATTATTATGTGTCGGGAGGAATTTCTTTTCTGGTCCAGTCTATTTGGAGTTCTGAAGGCTTCTTGTATGTTCATAGGTATCTCTTTCTTTATATTTGGGAAGTTTTCTTCAATAATTTTGTTGAAGATGTTTGCTGGTCCTTTGAGTTGAAAATCTTCATTCTCATCCACTCCTATTATCCATAGGTTTGGTCTTCTCATTGTGTCCTGGATTTCCTGGATATTTTGAGTTAGGATCTTTTTGCATTTTCCATTTTCTTTGATTGTTGTGCCGATGTTCTCTATGGAATCTTCTGCACCTGAGATTCTCTCTTCCATCTCTTGTATTCTGTTGTTAATGCTCAAATCTATGGTTCCAGATTTCTTTCCTAGGGTTTCTATCTCCAGTGTTGCCTCACTTTGAGTTTTCTTTATTGTTTCTACTTCCCTTTTTAGGTCTAGTATGGTTTTGTTCATTTCTATCACCTGTTTGTATGTTTTTTCCTTTTTTTCTGTAAGGACTTCTACCTGTTTGATTGTGTTTTCCTGTTTTTCTTTAAGGACTTGTAACTCTTTAGCAGTGTTCTCCTGTATTTCTTTAAGTGATTTATTAAAGTCCTTCTTGATGTCCTCTACCATCATCATGAGATATGCTTTTAAATCTAGGTCTAGGTTTTCGGGTGTGTTGGGGTGCCCTGGACTGGGCGAAGTGGGAGTGCTGGGTTCTGATGATGGTGAGTGGTCTTGGTTCCTATTAGTAGGATTCCTACGTTTACCTTTCGCCATCTGGTAATCTCTGGAGTTAGTAGTTATAGTTGACTCTGTTTAGAGATTGTTCTTCTGGTGATTCTGTTATCGTCTCTCAGCAGACCTGGGAGACAGATTCTCTCCTCTGAGTTTCAGTGCTCAGAGCACTCTCTGCTGGCAAGCTCTCTTACAGGGAAGGTGCGCAGATATCTTGTTTTTGGACCTCCTCCTGGTCGAAGAAGAAGGCCCAAAACAGGGCCTCTCTCAGAAGCTGTGTTGCTTTGGCAGTTCCCAGAAGCTGTCAGCTTCTGTGGTGCAGACTCTCACCTGTGCAGACTAAATTCCTAAGTTCCAGGGAGTCCTGGAACCAAGATGGCGACCACTGCTCCTGAGGCTGAGGCCGCCTCCCGAGCCAGGCGGACACCTGTCCTCTGGTCTGGACGGTGGCCGGCTGTCTGAGGCCTGCCAAGGGTGCTGCCTCAGCGGCTCTATGTTTTCTGCCCATCCCAGAAGCTGTCCGGTTCTCTGGCGCACCCTCTAACCTGTTCAGACTAATTTCCTAAGTTCTGCTGAGTCCCGGAACCAAGATGGCGACCCCTACCTTACTTATTTAACTACTAGATTTAAAGCACTTTTTTCCCACAGTAGTTTACATAAGAATACAAGAGGGTCATTTTGAAACTTAATTATTGCGATTGTGAGTGTGTGTGTGTGTGTGTGTGTGTGTATCACAGATATGGGAAAATAATTTGTCTAAAATATCAAATTTATAATAATACAAATAAGATATATAAACATATTATAATACAAATAATATATAATAACAAATATATTCACACACACACACACACACACACACACACACACACACACACACATATGGAATGTTTAAGGGTTGCAGAAATGTTGTGGTTCCAAAACAGTTACATGCTAATATAATGCCAATCTCTTGTGATTTTTTTGCACAGCAATACTAAATTGTACATGTGTGTTTCAGTGAGTGATGTGTGAGCCTGTAGCATGTGGTGTGTGTGTTTGTATGTGTATATATCAATATATCTGTATATTTTCTTGTATTCCAAGTTAAACCTTGTTCTTACAAGACTGTGCTGGCTAGTTTTGTGTCAACTTGACACAGCTGGAATTATCACAGAAAAAGGAGCTTCAGTTGGGGAAATGCCTCCATGAGATCCAGCTGTGGGGCATTTTCTCAATTGCTGGTCAAGGGGTAAGGGCCCCTTGTGGGTGATGCCATCCCTGGGCTGGCTGTCTTGGGTTCTATAAGAGAGCAGGCTGAGCAAGCCAGGGGAAGTAAGCCTGTAAGTAACATCCCTCCATGGCCTCTGCATCAGCTCCTGCTTCCTCACCTGCTTGAGTTCCAGTCCTGACTTCCTTGGTGATGAATAGCAGTATGGAAATGTAAGCCGAATAAACCCTTTCCTCCCCAACTAGCTTCTTGGTCATGATGTTTGTTCAGGAATAGAAACCCTGACTAAGACAAATTGATACCAACATAGTGGGGTATTCCTGTGACAACCTGACCATGTTTTGGGGAGGACTGTGGAAGGACTTTGGAACTTTGGGCTTGAAGAACCATTTGTTGTTCAGAGCTCTTTCAAATGTTATATAAGAGTTAGGAAGATAATGTTGAGAACAGTGCAGAAAATGAAGGTCTGGCTTGTGAAATTTCAGAGGGAAAATTAAAGACTCTTTTCAGGGCCATTGCTATTTTGATTGGGAAGATTCTGTGGTTCTGGTTAGCTGGGGATGAAAAATCAGCTGTGATTAACAAGAGACCAGAACTACTAAAGTGAAACTTTTGCATTACTGGGACTATTGATGCTGGTTAGCTGGAGCTAAGAAATTAGTGGTGATTAAGAAGAGACCAGCATCGTTGAGGTGACATCTTCTGGGAAGTGTTTTCTGAAAGCACAAAGAGGCTGTGTTCCAGAGATAGCCAAGGTTGTAGTCCTGCTGCAGCGGGACTTGGTAATGTGTAAGGGTCACCCAGGTGGTACTGGTTTTGAAGGCATGAAGGTGTCACACAGAGCAGCTGAGGCGCGGCACTGTGAGAGGCCATAGAAGGCCATTGGTGAAGGTGCAGCTTCAGTTGCAATTGACAGCCCAGGACTGAAGGGGTCATGCAGTGTTTTGGACATGCCAGTACCATGAGATGACCACCAAGAGCAGCAGCAGTGGAGTACAGGCATCTGGAGCCTAGAGGACAACACATGTGCTACAAAGGGTATGGCTGGAGAAGTGACCGAAGCCCTTGGAGCCCAGAAGATCGTGAGTTGGATCCCAGGAAATGCATCCATGAGATCCAACTATAAGGCATTTTCTCAACTAGTGATCAAGGGGGAAAGGCGCCTTGTGGGTGGGACCATCTCTGGGCTGGTAGTCTTGATTCTATAAGAGAGCAGGCTAAGCAAGCCAGGGGAAGCAAGCCAGTAAAGAACATCCCTCCATGGCTTCTGCATCAGCTTCTGCTTTCTGACCTGCTTGAGTTCCAGTCCTGACTTCCTTTGGTGATGAACAACAGTATGGAAGTGTAAGCCGAATAAACCCTTTCCTCCCCAACCTGCTTCTTGGTCATGATGTGTTGTCCAGGAATAGAAACCTTGACTAAGACACAAGACTGTATTTATTAAGGGTTGAATTTCACAAGCATGAGGCTAACTAAAATAATTTCCATCTCATAAATTAAGTGACAAAGAAATTAGTTTCTGTACTGCAATGGGTTCATAAATGAATGAGAACATGGTCAGTCTTAATGACAAAGTTTAAGCTCTTTATTGCATTTATTTTGTCTTTAATGAATTCTATGGTGGGAATTCCTTTTATTTCTATAAATGTGTATTAAATATTGATCATTTAAACTCTAGTAATAAGCTGAGCTTTAAAAATATTAATAATTTGAATGCATCAATGTTGCAAATGTTTTTGAATTCTGCAGGTTGCTATCCTTGTGGTGTTTTTATTTGACTCTAAGATACCATTAGGCTAGCTGTTGTTCTAAAGTTAGCTCATTGGATGCTTAATAAATGTCATGCTCCAAAAATTCATATAAGCACATCAACCCTTGCATCTGAAGTTTACAGTTTAAGAATGTTATTCTTAATAGTCTACTGACATTTATTAATTATGAACTGTTTCTACTTTCTACATGTAGGCAAAGTTTTGTTAGCCAGCCATGCATACTCTCACCACTAATCTAAAGAGTACATATATCAAATTTAAGAAAACTGGAATCTTTCCTACAAATTTTCTATCACAAGCTTGATATATATGGTAAATCGAGAATCAAATTAAATATATAAAAATATAAGTTTAATATTACTCATTTTAAAAACAACAGCAATTTGTCTAATTATTATAAACATCAGTAAAATAGGACTTAGTCTTCCAAATAATTGTTCAACCATGAAAGTTAGTTTACTTCATAATCAATGTAAGTTCCATTCTGTGATTCTATAATGCACACTATTCTACAATTCATTTAATTAAATGGCAGATCCAATTTTTAGATTTTTTTTTGCTTCTTCCCCATCTCTTCCCATATCTGAACTGGTCCCCCCTTTTTTCTCCCCTTCCTCTCTCTGTCCCAAAACCCTCTTTCCCTCTACTTCCCAGAGACTATTCTCTTCCCCTACTGAGTAGTACTATAGCATCCACACTTTGGTGTAATCTTCTTTCTTCTTGGGTTTCATATGATCTGTGAGTTGTATCATGACTATTCTGGGTTTCTTTTTGGCTAATATTCACTTATCAGTGAATATTATATATACCATGTGTGTTCTTTTGTGACTGGGTTATCTTACTCAGGATGATATTTCAAGATTCATCCATTTGCCTGCAAATTTCATGAAATCATTTTTTTTCTTTTATTGGGTATTTTCTTTATTTACATTCAAATGTTATCCTCTTTGCAGGTCCCACCTCCAGAACCCCCATCCTATCCCCCCTTCCCCTAGCTCTATGAGGGTACTCACCCACCCACTCACTCACTCCTGCCTTCCTGCCCTTGCATTCCCCTACACTGGGGCATTGAATCCCCACAGGTCCAAGGGTCTCTACTCCCCTTTTGTCCAACAAGACCATCCTCTGCTACATGAGGCTAGAGCCATAGGTCTCTCCACGTGTACTCTTTTGTTTGTGGTCCATTCCCGGGGACCTCTGGGGGGTCTTGCCAGTTGACACTGTTGCTCCCTCCATGGGGCTGTAAACCCCTTCAGCTCCTTCAGTTTCTTTTCCAACTCTTCCATCACAGACCCCACGCTCAGTCCAATGGTTGGCTGCAAGCACCTGCTTCTGTTTTTGTCAAGCTCTGGTAGTGCCTCTTGGGAGTAGTACTCCATTGTGTAAATGTACCATAATTTCTGTATCCATTCCTCTGTTGAGGGACATCTGTGTTGTTTCCAGCTTCTGGCTATTATAAATGAGGCTGCTATGAATATAGTGGAGCATGTGTCCTTGTTATATTTTGGAGCATCTTTTGGGTGTATGCCCAGGGGTGGTATAGCTGGATCTTCAGGTGGAACTATTTCCAGTTTTCTGAGAA
Source organism: Mus musculus (assembly GCF_000001635.26). Taxonomy (NCBI): domain Eukaryota; kingdom Metazoa; phylum Chordata; class Mammalia; order Rodentia; family Muridae; genus Mus; species Mus musculus. The sequence continues at coordinate 6,149,126 of NC_000074.6, read as the reverse complement.
ACAGCAAGTTGCTGGTGTCCACCAACACTGTGCTGCTGATCCCTACCCCGAATACCAAAGATCAAACCATTTTTTTCCTATCCTTATCAGGGCTTTATATTAAAATCTGCAAGAGTACAAAGGGTCTCATCAACCACTGATGCTACCTTAGCATTCTGGCTCTTCTTGTTAGCTTTCTTGTTGTGGAGTCTGGTCAGTGAGGCTGGGCCCACTACTATTTCTTTTTGGATAGTAGTTTCTATCACTATATTTTTCTTTGATTGTTAATTGATCTGAGATAGTGTGCCAATATTTGTTTGTTTGCTTACACATATTTATGTAGTGTGAGTTTTATGTGTGTGTGCACAAGACCTTGCCAGGTACACATGGAGATGCCAGAGAACAACTTATGGGAATATCAGTCCTCTCTTTTCACTGGGTGGGCTACTGGAATTGGACTCAGGTCATCAATCTCACCACCAAGAATCTTTGCTTGCTGATCCTTTCACCCAGCTAGTTCTTTTCTATTGATTTTAAGAAAGTTATAATTTAAATTTTAAATAAGTTGGAATAAAAAAAACACCTTTAAGTCATATGGAAGGACTAACACTTTTCTACTTCTGCAGAATAAACTGTCTTAATCAGCAGAAGTTAAATCAAGTTCACATTATTGTTACTTATCAATGTACAGGGAGACAATAAGATCAAAATAGACTATCATAGGTGACTTCTAAGCACAGTTTCTTATAGTGGGAATTCACCTGTTAAAACTATCAATTATCAAGGGATTGCAAGGATCCTTTATCTAAACTATTACACAATGTGTAAAACATTAGAATATATATATATATATATTCATCATGCTCACTACTTGTATTATTATCTGTAAAAAAATTGAAGAGCCCTTCACTTTGTAGACAAGTCCTGTGTTCCATGTCTTAGATGATGTCACAGTCTTAGATTGATGTTTGAATCTCTCTGGGTTGAATCAATGTATGTAGTATTTCAGGGAGATTATAGCACACAATCTTTCACACTTGATGTCAGAGAAGATAAATCTTGAATTCATCATGTTGCATTTGAGTTTAGTCAGGTAATGGTCCAAATTATGACAAGGCTAACCTAAAACCTCAACCTTGATGACAGGGTAGGTAATAAATTATAAGGCATTACCTGTGAACAAAGTTAGACAATAGTTAAGCATGTGATTCTGAGAGGCTGAGGTAGGAATATTTTATGGGACACAGGAAGATGGGTTAGATTAAAGAAAAATTTGAGGTGTAGTTTCCAGACAAGGTAGTGAAGATGGGCAGGGAAAGGAACAATTAGTTCCATTTTATTGTGAATGCCCTGGGAAATTTTACAAAATAAATCAGAAAGCAAGTTGGAATATGTTTTTAACAGACGAGGAGGTTATTGGAAGATTTACAAGAATGGAACCGCAATGAAGAAGTTAGGGAAAGGACTAAAGGAGCTGAACGGGTTTGCAACCCGATAGGAAGAACAACAATATCAACCAACCAGACCCCTGGAGCTACCAAAGACTAAACCAACAACCAAAGAGTACACATGGGGGGACCCAATGGCTCCAGCTGCCTATGTAGCAGAGGATAGTCTTATCTGGCATCAGTGGGAAGGGGGGCCCTTGGTCCTCTGATGGCTCAATGTCCCAGTGTAGGTGAATGCTAGGGCTGTGAGGCTGGAATGGGTGGGTGGGTGGGTGGGTAACGAGCACACTCATAGAAGCACAGGGAGTGCAGATGGGATAGAGAGTTTGCTAAGGGGAAACCAAGAAAGAGTGTAACATTTGAAATATAAATAAATAAAATAACCATTAACCCCCCCCAAAAAAAAGCCCAAAAAATAATTCTGAAAGGCCACATTTAATAAAGTAACCCATGGGTGTGATACTTAAATAAATTGATATCTTCCCATGATTTTGTGAGTGGAATTTGCTTGTTGTGTATTAACAGACTTTTATTTGGAATATGGCTCTAAGTGCTGATTGCACTGTCTTCACTTAATCTTGTTCTCCTCTGAAGCACTGTTTGGTTTGGCTTGCTTGTTTGAGTTTGGGATTTGTTTGTTTGTTTGTTTGTTTGTTTGTTTTTTCATCTATCAGCACAGTTCCCTCATTGATATGACAGTTAACTTAGCTTAGGTCCTGAGATTTATGAAGCTAACACTAACACACCACATTCGGCTTTTCTCTCTCTTAAAGCAAATGATTCTTCATTTCGCAGATGAAATTGCTGAATGTATTTAGAAATCCCTATCGCATTCTGACAAAGTTATCATAGGTAATCATCCACATCAATATTTCCAAATCCACTCCCTTAATACAGCTAGGCATTGTTTTTGCTTTTAGTTGTTTTTGTTTTGCTTCTTTTTCTTTTCTTTTGGATTTCTGGGTTTGGAGATTTCTGGGATTACAGAGAAGAAGTTTTGCTGGGTGGATGGAGGAATGCAGAAATGAAGAAATGACTAACTGAACTGACATGGTTTATCAAATAGTTGCAATCATGTACCAGAAGGTAGGGCAGCTCTCTGAAACTGGGTGGCAGCAAATAGGGGAGCCTTTCAATGAAGAAAGTAGTTAAAATCTGCAAGTGTTAAAGAGACTTCTAGAAAATAAATCTTTAAAACAGCTTCGAAATTTGTGCTTAGAATGTAAGTTCTGACAAATATGAAGTTAGAAACTGTTCTATCAGCATCATCCATAGTTATTTAGTCATTATTTCTCTTTATATGTAGTAATTTATGGAAATACCTACATACCCATGTGCATACACACACTTACAGACACACACATACATACACACGAGAAAGAAAATGAGAGTGTGAATTGACTCTCTACAGTGATTAAACTGTTTTTATCTAATGTTGACCAATTACAAGGTTGTAATTTGACAAAAACAAGATTGTAATTTAACAGGAGGTAACATTGACTTATGTATTATAATGCATAGACTATTTCCTGAAGATTAAAAACAAATAGATATAGGCAGAAATATGCACATTTTACTTAATATAATATTAATATTCATTATACATATCGACAAATATTCCTAATTTAATGCATTTTCACCTAGGACAATATAAGAATTCATTGAATATAGATTTATTTGGGCATGGTTAAGTAACATCAATAAAATCCTCAGTAAATGCACAAAAATATACATTTTGGGGAAAAACTAGAGTTTGGTTTTTCTTGATATCAGCTGAGTAGTGGATATATGTAATATGACATATCTTTCATACAATGATATTCTTCTGAGATTAAGTAAAAGCAAGTCTTTGTATAGAAAAATCCACTATTTGAAGGTGTGCTTAAATTAAATTGTAAAATTAATGGTGTTTAATTCAATTTCTAGATTAATTGATCCATTTAAGTAAATTTCTTTTAATATGCCATATTGAATATGACAAAATATCTTTAATTCGACTTCAGAAAAGAGATTTATCCAATTACAACTTTCTTCCATTCTTCATTTGTCCTGTAACATCAGTTTTCTCATCATGATCAGGGTGCACTACTCCACAGATGGATGCTTTCAAAGACAGTTCCTGTAACATGCTTCTCACTGCAGCAGGGATGTAAAGAGCTTCCAATGTAGGTCAGAATGTAAGATGTAAGAGAGATATTTGAAGTTTTCAATTGAGAATAATTAGGTTTATTTTCAGTGTTCTCTGACCTAGTCTGGAATCTAATGTAATAGGAAATGGTTAAGTTTCATTTGGCCTTATTTAGCACCAATAATTCATTCTGTATCCTGGTAGAATACTTATTACCCCAGGAAACTTCTAGTAACATGTGCATTGGTAACTCAACCACAATATAAGAATCCAAACTGATAAGTAGCAAAGAAAGAAAGAAAGAAAGAAAGAAAGAAAGAAAGAAAGAAAGAAAGAAAGAAAGGAATGAAGGGAGGAAGAAAGGAAGGAAGAAAGGAAGGAAGAAAGAAAGAATACTAAGCAACAATTGACTATATTATTTTGGCTTAAAATGTCAGTATAATTATACTCAAAAGTAATACAGTTACTACAACTGTCAGTACAAAGCTTAAATATTCCTTGACTAGAAAGCAGTTGAATTGGATATTCTTGTTTAATGTCTATAGTATTCGTCCAAAGAGATAACTTCAGTCTGCATCCGTTGTCACAGAAGTCAAAGCAAACCTACATTAGAAGAAGGGATCCCTCTCAGTTTAGAGGCTGAAATGACACATGTACCAACTACGTTGTTTAGCAATATTTCAACTCTTTCTACAATTAGATTTCATCTGCTGGAATTGACTATAGTGAAGATCAGGCTTTCAGTTTTGTTTCCTGATCTTCCATTCATTTGTGTACACAGGCCGACTTCCTCAATGCTATCTCCTGTCAACGCTGGTAACAGGGGACCCAGCAACTGATAGGACACAAAGGAGGAGAAGCCTGTAGCCAAGGATAAATTGAGTCCCTGACAGTGTTAGAGAAGGCGAGGCAGTCAAGCATGCTTCCAGTCCCTGGTGAAGTTCAGATTTGTTTAAGTTCACTGTCAATCCAATTTCTGAGAGCAACAAAAATGTTTTCAGTTGGTTTTTTTTTTCAAAATCAGAATATTTAAAGAATATCATTTAGTAACCATATTTTAAGTTAACATGTCTTCCCTGAAACTGTGTCCTTAACTGAGGATAACAAAAACCAAAAAAATATATTGACCATGTTAGATAGCTGAATAGACTGAACACCTGAATCTAATACCATTTTATCTCAAATTTATGAAACAGAAATAAAATCTAAGTCTTGAACATTAGGACATTCTAGTTATAAATTTGCCAGTTTTACACATAAAGCTCTGTGATCATTTTTTATTTGTTCCTTGTGTATTTTCTTCTGGTAAGTCACTGAAAGTACCTACTTTACCTAGGCTTTTAAACCATCCTTTGTTTAAGAGGTACAATGTAAATTGTATTTTTAAAATCCCTCACAAGATTGATCTAAAAGAAGCTAGACAGCTTTTCAAGGTTTATATGCACCTAATGCTTATGACTATTTAGACACAGAGAAGCAATACTGTACTATAAAGAAACATAAGACTAAAGATATGGCTCAGGAGTAGAATGATGGACTAGCATGTATGAGGGCCTGGATACAGTGCCCAACACCAACTTATAAGAAGCAAGGAGTGAAAGTTAAAAAATAAATGCTATCTTGAACAGAAATTGACTTCAATATGAAAACTGGAATAAGTAGATACAGTGATCCTAGAATATTAGGCTTAGAGTTAAGTGATTAATGGAAAATTAAGTGAAATAGTAACTTACAGATGCTCTAATCAAAAGTTGATACTTCCTAAATAACATTGCCTAGAGAATTTGGAAGACATAAGCATCATCATTTTTCAGGTGCTTCTAAAATGTACTGTTAAAGATTTCATCCTGCCCTTTTCCCTCAAGAGTCAAGTAGTTGAAGAGACACAGTAAATCTTCCAGGAAACTATAGTACTTCTGAGATGAATATTCCATCCAATATGGATTGTTAGTATACTTCTTTTTTCTGAGTTTTATTCAGAAAATGTGGATGAATGAAGAATAACAACCCAAAGAAAACATATAATCAAGTTTTCTTTTTCATTGAAGGTTTCTTTAAGATCAGTTGGCCCCGAGTCATCTATCTTCAACCTCCCTTTCATTAGACAGTTTCACATATTGTTCTCTACCCCTAGAGTTTTGGATAAGAAAATCAGGTCACAATTTTACCTGAAACATTGCAGTGATACTAGAAAAGGCCTGCTTGGAAATGATTCCTCATTTCTCGATGAACTTATGTCCTGCCAGTTTGTAAAAGGAGCTCCTTTTTCTAGATCTCTGTTCCATTGCTTTAAATGTTTATTTACCTATAATTATTTTAGTATTCATTAACCCATTACTCAAAGAGCTCATTTACAAGCTGCTTACAATTATTGCTGCAAAGAGCTTCAGATCCAAGGGTATAGACGATTGTAAATCCCTTCTTGATAGCCTCACCTTTTTATTCTTTTTATCTGGACATCTTACCAGATGAAAGCTCATTCAAATACCAGACATTTTGTACCATTAACTCTCTACAGGCACTGTTTATTTTAAGATTTTGACAAATTCGGTCAAAACTTATGTATTACAAGCCATGCTGTCAAATTTATTGAAAACTTTTCTTTTTTTTTTTTTTTTTTTAGTTCGAGTGCTGGGATTAGTTCACAGACTCTTTGCCCATTTATGTTATTTTTACAGCTTTTTGTTTAATCAGTGAACGAACGGTTAGTGCTTTCAGAGCCGCCTTTACCACCCACACATAGTTGCTGACATGATACTACTGAAAGGGAAATAAATGCTTAAAGAACTGTGGGCTGAGAATGAACTTTGCATGCCCTTCGCCACTTGAATTTAAGTAAAAAGCACCTAAAAGCAAAAGCAAACCCAACAGTCATGTTTTGTGAGAGAAGCAGAAAATGTATGTAGGTAGTTTCTTGTCTACAACTGTGTAGCATATCCAAAATAAAAGTCAGGTTTTGGTTTATTGTTTTGTTTTTGTTTTGTTTTGTTTTGTTTTGAGATCTTAAGATCTCTCTAAAAGGAAGCAGCCAAACTTGGCAGAGTAATGCCTCCCATGAACAGGAGGAACAAATTGACTCTGGTTTCATACACATAAGCTGTGTTCCAGAAGCTACCTATAATTCACTGACCTGAATTTGACCTTTTGCTAAAGAAGGTGTTGGAAGTGTGGTTTCCGAGGCAAATCCATAAAATTCCACCAAATGCATAAAGAACGTTCAATGTGGCCCCAAATACAAGGACTTTGCATTTCTAATAAAAAATAACCTTAGCACAAGAAAAAATACTTATAGGCCCTTTGTGGTGGAGCTGGAAATCCACATCTGGTCCCAGCAGTGAAAACCAAGCAGCTCCTGCAGCTCCCGCATCCTTGCTAACTGGAACTATCATTGTCAGAGACCAGCGTTATAGATATTGGGGATGCCATTGATAACTACACAGCAGGATCCAACCAGCCTTAGAGTCAGGAAAGGCTTATCCTGAATGGCTGAGGGTCACAGGCTTGCTGGAGAACTTCTTTGCAAACTTAGTCTAGCTCTTTCTAATTTCTTTCATGTGTATGCATTCTGATTCTTTCGCTTATCAGTACCACTTGAAGCTTCTGTACAAGATACAAGCTTTTCTTCTCTACTGCTTCTACTCTGGTGACCAACAGTGTTGACTGCTAGTAATGGCAGCACTGAAGGTAAAATCAGCCAGGTGTAAACCATTCTACCAGAAAGAGTTTTAATTAAATGAAAACAAAAATATGAATTTTCATCTTCAAACAATGAATTAAATGTAGGAACTTCTAGAGATTTAGTAGCCTTGGTAGAATTAGCAGCTACCCAAGTGTCTCTGCCTCTTTGAAAGACCATGAAAAAGGAGATTCCTCAGTGAGACAGAAAGTGAGGAAAGAAAGGAGTTACTTTTTATCCTCTAATAGAAAGTGAGAGAAGACAATGCAACTGAAATAATATGAGAAGGGGAGAGAGAGAGAGAGAGAGAGAGAGAGAGAGAGAGAGAGAGAGAGAGAGAGCCAGTCCAGTGCTGCTTACCCGGGGGTCAGGTCATCATGCACAAGAGAAAAATCTAAGGCCAGTATTGTGATGTAAAAACATCACAATATCCATGAACACATTCAGATTCACAAAGAAACTATATGGACACCACACATCAAAGGAGCTAGAGAATTTCCTCATGAATTTTACTAGAAAACACATTCTGCAGTGTCTCCTTGAGCCCACTGTACTAACAAGATGCCAGGCTTTATATTAACTGCATAAACCAAGTTAAACTAGCTGTTTAAATTTACTACTTTGAGGATTCTGCTTTCTTTTGGGAAACTGAGGAAGCCAAGTTCATCACCAGCTGGAGAGAGAGGCTTTGTGGTATCTTTTTGCCTTCAATGTTTATGGGTGACTGTACTGATTTCTTGTCAAAATTAGTCTTAGCAATAAGTCCACTCAGAAATATTCACAATTATAAAGTGAATGCTAGTCAACCAACAGAATGAAATAGGACAAAGCCAAGGTGAACAACTGGTTCCATTACAAGCAGTATCTTGAATGAAAATATCAGTGTTCCAGATCCTAGAATTCTTTGAGTGGGCATACATTTTAATTTCATTTCCCTTGTTTTGTGAATTCTTGCTTATGTGTGTCATTATCTACAGGACACACATCTTCTCTCTGAATCTATTTTCTAGAAAGCATTAAGAAGCTGATATGTTTGATTGTTTTGCCTTGTGTTTAGCAATTGAACCACATAATGTTTACTAGGAAAGTACCAAGTGAAGAAGTCTCCTCTGTCATAAAGTACTTATATGTCTTAGTTGTGGCAACACTTTTTTTAAATCAGTATTAACAATAAAGCAGCACAAGTAGTAGAAATAATTATTTGCCACCATTTGTAATGATAATTTAAGGAGATATTTGTGTCTAACATTCTAGTCACAAAATCCCGAATATATAAAAACTGTTGTTAAATGACTTAGTCCCTGTGGAGGATTTTGCAAGGTGACACAACCAATTAGTGGAACAGCTTGTGCACAGATCCAGTTTTCCAGACAGGTGACCCAATGCCCTCTGCAGTGGGTCTTCTAATTCTGAAACAGCAGCTGCATTTGAATCAACCACTCAGTCATTCTTATTAAATAAAATAAACCCATTAATTTAGTGAATGTAAGAAATAAAAATAGTTTGGTTGCTTAAAACATTTCTTATTTTGTCACGCTTGGTTGTGGTCCTTTGAAGGGCTGTTCTTTTCTGATGTGGAAGAGAAGGGGATACATTTAGGGAAGAGAGGTGAGGGAAGCAGTTAGAAGGAGTGGAGAAAGAGGAAACTGTGGTCAGGGTATAATGTATGTGAGGAGATTCTATTTTTAGTAAATAGAAAAAATTCAAGACAAACTTTATATAATATCTAAAAATTGTATGTGAAATTCTCAAACATCATTAATATAATAGTGAGGGAATAATGTCCAGAGAAGAAAAATGATAGATTTTTTTCATCTTACAATTTATATTTCACTTGACAACCATATAAGAGGTTTTTTGTTTTGTTTTTTATTTTTAAAGACACATGCTAGTCTTCACATTCATAGTTTTAGTTAAAATATAGTAGAAACATTTAGGAAACATTCCTCCAAATAGCAATTTACCTCCCAATTCTTGCTTTTAGATATAAGTTTGTGTGTAAAAATAGGTAGTACCAAATGAACAGGGGCGGGACAGATCTCTCTGTCTAGCACCACTAAAATTTGCTAATTCAATTCAATAAATTCTATTCAGACAAAATTTTGGATCTGGTAAGAATTAACCATTATTAATTCACTCACAATTTAGGCAAACATATTCTTATATATTGTGGGGTGCTTACTTGGAAAATCAAAGAAAAAGCTCTAATCATTATGCACAGGTTTATTAGATTATGAGTTATTCTTCTTTGAAAGGAAAGTAGTCAAAACACAAATAAAGTTTACCTTCAGTGATTGCTTGTGTCCTTTTTTTTTTTTTTCATAAAGGTGAGAGTGTCTGTCAATCACAATATGAATGTGTCGTCAAACATGCTAACTAGATTTATAGCATCTTATCTTTCTTCAGTCTGGGAAACATATATGAGCACAAATTCCCAGCTTGTTAGGAAATAGATTATTATTTGTCCCTGCCCAAGGTTACCCACTAGAGGCCATTTCACGCTTGGTTGCACTTTTCTCTCATTGCTGATCTTGATAGTTCTGCCTTCCTTTCCTAGCGTTCTGAAATCAGAGGTGCATTCCAGTCTCCAGCGTGACAGATGCCTCCTCAGATGACTGGAAGGGGACCTCTTCAGGGCTGATGTTCTAGCTCTTCATTCAACACCTCATAGCCTGCTTATTTTAGCTGCCTGACCCCTAATCATGAAGCCTGAGGATAAATAATAGGGCACAGACGAGGAAAGGAATGAATTGTTTGCACTATTCAAAGAAAGACCTCAAACCATAATAAAGCTGTTTCTTTACGGCTTATATATTTGTGTAAATGTAAGTTTATTGTATCTAAGAGTTCTGTTTTATCTATTATATGTGCACCATTACAGATTTATCTAGAAACCTGTAAATATGAGTTTACAGATAAGTGTGATCATGAGCATTTATGTTTAGAGGATAATTTACTGCACTAGAAAAGCTTGTAAAAACAAAACTGTTTTTAGTTTTATAAGACATGAGCAAGTTGCTCCTAACTTGCCCCAAATGAACAGCTTCCTGCTACAGTTGGGCTATTCTTAAAAACTGCTGATTAGTAAAAATATTCACCGCATCAGCTAATCTTACAAGGTAATGGGTCACATGATAAACAGGCCAGTGAGTAAGTTCCACTTTTGTATATAAGGTTTTCTTGTTTGGGTGGCTGACACACCTGCTGGATATCTATTACAAATCAAGCTTTGCCTGCCTCCAGACAGGACATGAGTTAATTTGGCTCCCTGAAATTATAACTTTTGGGTTTTGATTTTAAAAATCCTTGGACTAACAATAACTGAGGATTAACCTCTGATTTTGTTATGGCCAGTTTTTTAAGCCTTTATTTTACCAAAATCAGAGCTCAAATCAGACTGGTGAGTCTCTAATCTCCATATCCATAAAATAAGGAGAGATTGGATATGGTCAAAAACACTCAAAGAAATCACATTATAATTACCAGGTCAGCCTCAATTAGACATTAAGACAAACCATTGAAAAGAAATGAACAGTCAGAATAAAGATCACACTAACATCAATAATTAAGTTAATAAAAGTATATATTAATAATCTAGAAAACTGAAAATTAAAATATTAAAGTTCATCTAATAACTAAAGATGTTATAAAATTTAAAAAATGAATCAGGACTGTCAAAAGAGGTATCAAAAATGTCTTGACATTTGCCAAAAACTTAATTAGTTTGGACAGAGTATTCAGATTTCTGTTTTTGGTCACGATAATGGTGGCCCCAGTGGTTCTTTGAGCCTAATGAGGCAACTTCTGATTAAACTGAAATAATATGCCATGGATAAGCTTTTAAATTAATCAAAATATTGGAACTAAATAATAAGCTTTACAAATCCTACTGAAAAGAGAAATAAATACAACACATAATTAAGATGAAAGTTTTGAATTATAATAATAATAAAGACATACAAACTCATATATTATATAAACCCTTATATTCAATACATAAATACACACACACATATATAATCTAAAGATTAATGTTATAGTATATATACTATAACATTAACATTCTATAAATATTACTATATATGTACAAATAAACATTCTAGGTGAAAATTCTATACCCAGAAATATTCCAATAAGACATTTATATAAATATAGGAAATATTAACTTAGAATGTTATGTGTAAAATATACTATAAAAGCTATGAATAATTGCATGTACCTATAGAGAGAGGGAGAGCAGAGAGTATAAATAATACAAGGGATAAGGTAAGGTACAATTTCAGGTATAAACAATATCAGAACCTAAATTGCCATGTTTCTAAAATGAAGCAGAAAATAATATACATATAGAGAAAGGGGGAGTAGAGAGTATAAGGTCCTGAATTGTCTTTCTTTCTTTCTTTCTTTCTTTCTTTCTTTCTTTCTTTCTTTCTTTCTTTCTTTCTTTCTTTCTTTCTTTTTGTTTTTTTGTTTGTTTGTTTGTTTTGGTTTTTTGTCTTTTAGGGTTTTTTTTTTTTGTTGTTTTTTTGTTTTTTGTTTTTTTTTTTTTTTTGTTTTTCGAGACAGGGTTTCTCTGTATAGCCCTGGCTGTCCTGGAACTCACTCTGTAGACCAGGCTGCCCTCGAACTCATTGGTTATATATGAACAGAACACCTAGTTTATATAAATATTAAACATTGCAGATGATATCTCCTTTTTTTTTTTTTTTTCGAGACAGGGTTTCTCTGTGTAGTGCTGGCTGTCCTGGAACTCACTTTATAGACCAGGCTGGCCTCGAACTCAGAAATCCACCTGCCTCTGCCTCCCAAGTGCTGGGATTAAAGGCATGCACCACCATGCCAACAGAAAACAAATGCTAGTAGATATTTTCATCACTTGAGGAGAAACTTTTAAAAGCACTTATACAAAAGTACAGATTAGAGTAAATCACTACATTAAATTTAAAACAACTGAAATGGTACACATGCAAAAATACAAATAAAGTAAGAAAAACGTTTCCTTAAAAGTCTGTGAACTGCATTCTTGTAATGTATGAGAAAGGATTGATTATATAAAATAATTCATACCGAGTTATATAAAATATTAGAAAATTAATAATTTAATAAAATGATAGTTAACAAAATGTTGATAGTTAATCTTACAAGTACTCAAATATAATTTAAATCTATGAGAATATATTTACGTATTAATTTTGAAAATATTTTCATTATTTTTTTCCATTCCAGATCTTATTCCCCACCTTGTCCACCCTCTGACTGTTTCTCATCCCATACATCCTCCCCACTCCCTTGTTTTCATGAGGATGTTCCCAATCCCCCAACCCCCACCCAACCTGACCTCTAAATCCCTGGGGCCTCCAGTCCCTTGAGGGTTAGATGCATATTTTCTGACTGAAACCAGACCCTACAGTCCTCTACAGTATATGTGTTGGGGCCCTCATATCAGCTGATGTATGCTGTCTTTTTGGTGGTCCAATGTTTGAGAGATCTCTGGGGTCCAGTATAATTGAGACTGCTGGTCCTCCTACAGGGATGCCCTCCTCCTCAGTTTATTCCAGCTTTTCCCTAATTCAACCACAGGGGCCAGCAGCTTCTGTCCATTGGTTGGGTGTAAATATCTGCGTCTGACTCTTTCCGCTGCTTTTTGAGTCTTCTGAAGTGGGGTCATGCTAGGTCCATTTTTGTGAGAGTTCTGTAGTCTCCGTAATAGTGTCAGGCTTTGGGACCTCCCGTTGAGCTGGATCCCACTTTGGGCCTGTTGCTGAACCTTCTTCTCCTCAGGCTCCTCTCCATTTCTATCCGTGCAGTTCTTGGGACAGGAAAATTATGGCTCAGAGTTTTGACTGTGCGATGGCAACCCCATTTCTCACTTGATGCCCTGTCTTCCTGCTGGATGTGGGCTTTATAAGTTCCCTCTCCCTACTGCTAGGCATTTCATCTAAAGTCCCTCCCTTTGAGTCCTGAGAGTCTTTAACCTCCCAGGTCTCTGATGCATTCTGGCGTGTCTCCCAAACCCCCTACCTCCCTAGGTTGCCTGTTTCCATTCTTTCTGCTGGTCTTCAGGGCTCCCGTTCTTTTCCCTCACCCTAACAGATCAGGTTACCCTTTCTCCTCCACCTAGTCTACTTTCCCTCCCAGGTCTCTCCCTTCCACCTCTCTTGTGATTGCTTTCTTCTCCCGCCCAAGTGGGACTGAGGCATCCTCACTTGGGCCCTTCAGCTTTTGACCTTTTTTAAGTTCTCTGGGCTGTATCTTGGGTATTTGGTACTTTGTGAGGCGTGTGGAGGCTAATATCCACTTACTAGTGAATACATACCATGCATGTCCTTTTGGGTCTGAGTTACCTCACTCAGGATGATATTTTCTAGTTCCATCCATTTGTCTGAAAAACTCAGGATGTCTTTGTTCTTAATAGCTGAGTAGCATTCCATTGTGTAAAAGAATCAAGTTTTCTGTATCTTTCTTTTGTGGGACATCTGGGTTGATTCCAGCTTCTGTCTATCACAAACAAGGTTGCTTATGAACATAGTGGAACATGTGATGTACCCCTGTGGCATGGGGGGGGGCATCTTTTGGGTAAATTCCCAAGAGTGGTATTGCTGGATCTTCAGGTAGATCTATTTCCAATTTTCTGAAGAACCTCCAGATGGATTTCCAGAGTGGTTGTACCAGTTTGCGATCCCACCCACAATTTAGTGGTTTTCCTCTTCCTCCACATCCTAGCCAATATGTGCTGTTGCTAAGGTTTTGATCTTAGCCATTCTGATTGGTGTAAGTGGAATCTCAGGGTCATTTTGATTTGCATTTCTCTGATAGAAATTTGCATAAAATGAAATTGAGCATGGATTTGCTATCTTAAAACCAATCAATGACTTGTGGTCATTTTCAAAATAAAGGAAAAAGTTTATTTCAGCGATTTGATTATTCAACTAAATTGCAATGTATAGTAAAATGGTGGCAAATCTAACAATGAGCCAACTCTGAAAGAATATTTATATCTGTCTGTCTGTCTCTCTACCTATCTGTCTATAGTAATTACCCAGTGAAAATGAGCATCATTGCAGGTGACCATGCGTGTGAAATCCTGCTCATTCATCTACCTCTATCTTCTATGTACCCATGTCTGCACTGAGTGCAAGTTGTCAATCAGGAAAACAAATAGAAAAATGGAATACCTCTAATTATTTTGAGCCATGATTTGTTTCTTCACATCCCCATAATTTTTAATATTTCTAAAAATATTTTATAACACACAAAAAGAGAAATTATTAAAATAATATCTTATTACATGCATATATTTAAAGGTTTATACAGTTATATTGTATTATACAAATAAAAATCCTTAATAAATGTGAACTGCTAGAATAATTAGTCTCTATTTCTTGTTTGTACTATGGAAGTGCCAGTTTTTTCCTCAGGTCTAACAGTTTATCACCTTATTGGTAGCTTTCTCTGAGGTATGAAGAGTCATTTCCAAGTTGCGATGCTTTGTGCAATCTTGTCTCTTTCACACTGAGGTCATCGCCATTTACTTCACTATATATGCTTTATAGACACCAGGAAGGAAAATTCTTAAAACATGTAAAATTGAAATAATCTTCCAGAAATAAAGCCTTGGGCAATCTTTTGGATAAAAGATGAATTTAAGGTAATTATTCTTGAAATCCCTTTAAATCCAACAATAGACGTCACATAATATGCTGTTATATCCTTTCGGTACTAAACCTATTTCATAGAAGAAAGAGAAAATTACACTTATAAAATATAAACTTTTCCACATTTGGTGTAGAGTATCCAGGCCTCTCTCAAATATGATATAACATTTGTATTCACCAAATAATAAATTTGGAATAGGTCTTTGATTTGGTTATGAGTGGCAGGAAAAGACAAACTTTTTAAAGTTCTGTTCCTTAACCTCTTTTAAAGTACTGAAGACGCTGGAAAGTTTGAAGTAAGACAAACTTTTCTTCCTTACTTGTTTTATTTTGAAATAGCCCTGATTAATAAGATTTATGATCAGGGCTTACTGGACTCAGCTCCAGAGCTGTTTTGTTTTACTGTAGCCATTCTGGCCTTTGGGTGTCTCTGTTCTTCCTCACGGATTGAACTTTTTACCTCCAAGAATCCATATTCTCATCTGACCTACAGAAAATACCAAACATTCCCTCATTGCATCTCCGTCTCAAATACTATAGGAATTATTCTTATTTCAAACTTTACTGATTTATTCCAAACTTTTTGGCCAGTGAAAAAGCACAGGAAAGGACAGAAACATTCCACACTGAGATGAACATGTACACCTCACTAATAATTTAAACTAAACATGTAAACAGAGAAAGGTTGGGGGTTGCTCCATTTTCAATTGCACATTTGTCTTCTTCCCTATGTTTGCTAAATTCTATTTCAAGTATATTTTTGGAATTTGAACAATTCTATGACCTAAGCTATTGATGCTTTTATTTTCAAAATATAATGTTCTTGACAAAAATGCTCCAAGATATTAAAGGAAATGAACTCACAGTATTAAAATAATTATATAGATTCTGTAGTATTATATTTCAGAGTAAATGTACACAGCCATTATGGGGCTTCTGTGCTCTTTTGCTGATCACTTTTTGCCTCATGCTAAGACTCATCCTCCAGAAAATTAAAAATAAAAGTACATAATGTGTTTTGTAATAGTCAGACGATGCACTGTGGTCTTGACTTACTCATTCTATAATAAAAAATATCAGATTATAATTGAGCAAAATACTTTATAAATATATGTTTGAGATTATCAGTGTGGAAAAATCATGGCAAAGAAGACTCAAACCTGAGAGCTGTTGGGAGAATGCAGCCAAGACCTTATTCTCAAAGCCACAACACTCCCAACAGCCTATTCCATTTGTCTGTTTCCAGGTCTTGTGACATAAAAGAATGATTTTGAATTTGCTGATGTGCAGCATCTTTTGGCATGTTTTAAACCTATTTTTAAAACATTTTACAGTAAGAGAGAAATGAAATTTCCCATCTCTATAGATGTATACTTATAAAAGGAAAATTTTCACAGCAAATGCACACTGTGCTTAATTCTAAATTAAAGTAGTTGCCGAGATGTTATTCCTTAACCCCGAGGCATGTGCAATTTCTAAAGAAACAAACTCAGGGTTTAATTAACTCTGAAATCCTCCTGTAAATGGAGCTTATGTGTGTGTGTAAAATTCAAGGCAGGATGAATTTAGAGAGGAAAAGTGCTCGGAGGGGTTGCCTCCTACAGAAGCCAGTTGGCCCTATCTGAGTCAGACAGACTCCACACAAGGTTACATGGACTAAATTAAGGAGTGTGGAGGTTCATCCAGAGTGCACAGATTAAAATTTTCAATAGACCTAAAAATGTCTCTAAGGCATGAATGAGCCTGTCACTTCTCCTCTGCCTCTTCAGCAAATGATGGATTCACTCAGTGCCCATAACACACCCTGTGAGCTATGCCTGGGTTGCTCCGTTATTCTTTCCTCTTCGGTCATGCTGAAGCAGAGGTTGTGGTTAAACAAATGTGCTTTTATGGAACAGAGTGCTGTGAAACAGAGCTGATTAAGGCCTGACACATTGAATTAGATGGGGCCATGAGATTGGCAGATGACTCTATTGTTTCTGCAGAGGCTCTGCCTCACCATCCTCCCCACACAGTGAGGAACTCATTTGTTTCACTCCAATTCAGGGATTTTGGCAAAAAAAAAAAAAAAAAAAAACAATAAATATTAGTACAACTCTAAAATTTTTATTTTGAAATGAATCCAGCCATGTGCTTATTGTCAACTAGGTATACCATAAACTAACAAATGGCCTAAACCACATGAGAACTTTTTGTTGAAGAAATAGTTTCTAAAAGTAACAAGGAAAATAAGATTAGTAAAAATAATAATACATTAATTTTTATTTTTAAAGCTTTATAAATTGGCTATAACTCTTTTTTGATATATAGCTCATTAATTTCACTTGTCTTTAAATAAGCATCTTATAAGAGTAGGGAGACAAGAAGTTAAATCATCATGAATTTCATGCTCATATATCATTTATGTATATATACATCCTTGCATATGCTTCATATACACATTTGATTCATGTGACTCTATAGCTACACCTCAGGTGAATAAAGGACATTTACTGATAACTTACTCCAGTGTCCTAAGTAACATTTCACAGAAAGGTTCTTTAACTACTTTTCAGGCAAATACATTTTACTTGTATTTCAACTCGATTAAACATGAAAAGGGCCCTCTTACATTATCTCTCATTCTTGAAGTCAATAGAATTTCATCAGACTTATGTGCATGAAATGATAGTTTACAGTGGAGAGAAAAAGTAAGAGAAAGTAAAGGAGGTATGGCATTTGAAGTAGCCAAATAGCTGCATCTAGCCTCCTGTTTTATTTTAATTCTCCACACTCTAACTGTAATGTTATAAGTAGTGAACTGCGTGTAAGTGGAAATTTCTTGACGGGATTATGGAAACACAGGATTCACTGTGCAATAGTCTACCACCTTGTTTGTAGTGCATTGGTAAGGCCATGGCTGTGCTATGACAGGCTACTATCAGCTTGTGGTTACTACCCTGACTCCCATGCTCTTTGGACTGGTAGCCCCGGTGGTTAATCTTTGATATTTGAGTAAAAAATGATAAATATGACAGGTAAGGTAATTGTTCATGAATGTCTCATTTCCTTTGATGTCATATGTTCACTTAAAGTTAATCTATCTTCTAGAGGGCTTTGGGATTATTTCAGAAATCTAAGTTTTGATAACGGGTTGAACAAATTTCTGTTTCAAGCTTCATTTTCAGATAGACTTTGAATTGGTATCTGGGTGCAAAGTAAGTTTGCAATTTCTATGAATTTGACTGTGTTAAGAAGCAAGGTTCTGTTTTAAATATTGTTTATGACATACATTGTATGTCATAGATAATATGAGAGTTCTGGCTGGAGTATTTTTCTCATATTTGACTTCATATGGAAAAGAACTATCACATTCCAGATGAGTATGGTTACAGATATATGAGAACTGAAGACCACCCACAATCAGGTGGTGTGAGCAGGTGGGGATAAAAAAATTAGAACTCTTAATGTTTCTACTACTCGTGTGACTACAATGGTAGTGGAAATTTGTGGTGAAGAATTTCAAGGATTTGTGTTACGCAGAGCTAAAGGATGTACTGCCTGAGTTGGAGCTCAGAAACTACTCAGAATAAACATCCCTGCTGGGTTCTTGCTCCAACAATTGTGACAACTCTATCAGCTGTTCTCCTTAGACCTGAGATACAAGAAGGCCTTTTTGGATTCCTGTATTGTGGTATATGTCTCTTGGTAACATTTAAAGGCTGTCCATGAGATTGCATATGGCTGATCATGCACATATATATGCCTCAGATCTACAAATTCAACAACAGGTGAAAGGGGAAAATAAAATAGAGCAACTAGTTTGAGCTGTATATGGATGTATTGTTAAATTATAGGGGAGTGTCATTTTAAATTAAATGGCAAAATTTAATTGCTGTTATTTCCAACCACTTTTCATTAGAAACTATTAATCATTTTCCAATACATTCCCATTAAACAAATTAAACAGAATCAATGTTCTATATTGAGGAAACTTCCAAATTAGTTATTTAATTTAAAACCTGCATATTGAAATGCAAAGTGTTCTTTCTGTGATCTATTTATAATTAGGCAACAGAAACAATACTATGTAAAATTAACCTTTACTCACCCAATGTAATTGTTGTCCTCGGTGCTCACAGCTGAATAAGCTCTCCCTTTCTAGTTCTTTGATCTTGGGTGGGCTGGTTCAACTCAGCTGTTCTGGCTCAAACTCCTCTCTAAGATCATTGACTCAATCTGCCTTCTCTGAGCTTCTCACTGAATTGCTTTGCTTGGCTTCAAATTAACTCTGGCATTTTTTTTTTCTAATCATCTGTTCCTTCACATTCCCTGGCTCATTTTGTCTTCATCAGTAACCTGTCTCTGTAAAACTGCCTCCACTGACCTTCAAGGAACTGCGGGAACTCATTCACAAACTACTCCACTGCATGGTACTTTCTATACTGACTCCCATCTGAACTAAACTGCACACTCTGTTTGCTGCTCTTAAGTAACTGTTCTCTTTGGAGTTGGATGTTCCCTATCCCTGACTCCTCTCAAATCTTTCTCTGATTTGTTACTTTGTCTGCCCCTCACTTAGATGTCACTGTTTGGAATTAAATGTGTGTACTAAAGGATTCCAGCCTGGAGGAATAAAGATGAGGAGAGTGTCTGCATTCCAGCAGAATCACACAGACCTAGAAGGTCTTTGGATGGGATCAGAGCAGCCATGTTGCTGGATTAAAGTTCCTCTATAAGGCCTACAAAACTCAACCCTTCAAAAATAGCTACAGGGAACTAAGAAATGAAGAAGGCAGAAAAATAGCCTTCTGCAGGGAAAAGTTTACCAACTGGTTATCCAATATCAAAGGATCTGAAAATGTACCCACAAGTAATATTATACAGACTGAGCCTGTTATATGTAGGAATACATATGTATATACACATAGGTATGTAATAGCAATTTATAGAAAATGAGGTCATGAGTTCGAAGAGAGGAAGGAGGAGTATGTTGTAAAGTTTGTATAAAAAAATGAAAGATGGGAAATATAATTATATAATAAACTCAATGTTAGGATAAAATACTTTCTGATTATTTCCACCTAAGTATGATACCATAATATTTAGTCACTTAGAGTATTATAATGAAAATGAAATTTTAACTTAAAAATCTTATGTATTGTTGTAATTTTTCTCAATTCTTTTCTGCTACCAAGTCAAAACCCCACAGTCAATCAGTGCAAAAGGGACCAAAGTTTATCATTCAAGCTTCATATTCTTGCATTCTCTTACTGTGATTGTCACATTTAATTACACTAAAATAAATAAATTCTGATAAGGAAGAATATTTTGCTACAATGCTAATACACAAACACACACACACACACACACACACATATATATATATATATATAGATAGATAGAGAATATATGAAGTAGGGATAACATTAAATTGGATAATGTTGGAAAAGCTATTTCTAAATCTATGTTATTCAAATATTTATTTTTAACCCAGTATTTTAAGAAATGAGTCTGTGTACATTGAACTACAATAGAAATATTTTTCCTTTTGTTTAAATTAACTGGTGCTCTACACTTTCTATTAAGTGTTTGTAAACTTTTTCTGTGGTTTTTATTGTTAGAAAAACAGAAAATGAAGTTAATATGGCTAGAAATTGAGAAGGCAAATGAAGTGAAAGGAATGTGGTAAACATATCTAAGTGTTAAAACCAGAAGCTTGTCTGCATATTTCTTTGAGACAAGATCTCATTAAATCCTTCAGATTGGTCTGAATCTCTTGGGTTTTTTGTTTGTTTGTTGTTGTTGTTGTTGTTGTTGTTGTTGTTGTTGTTGTTTTTGTTTTGTTTTGGTTTTTTTTGTTGTTGTTTGGTTGGTTTTTTGAGACAGGATTTTTCTGTATAGCCCTGGCTCTCCTGGAATTCAATCTGTGGACCAGGCTGGCCTTGAACTCAGAAATCCGCCTTCCCCTGCCTCCCAAGTGATGGGATTAAAGGCATGCACCACCACTGCCCAGCTCAGAAGCTTGTCTATACAATAGAAAATATTAATTTACTATCAATTTACACCATGTTTTATTGATACACCAGATTCATTGGAAAATATCTATTCTCACTAGGAATATAGTTCTATTTAGATGCACACTAGAGTTTTACTTTTTGATTTTATATAAATATAAAAAATAAAACCTTAAATAGATCATAAAATTATGCAGCTGTGATAAATAAATACAAATATATATGTATGAAAGGTTAGTGAGGACACGAATAAAAGTATATTTTTTTTGTAACAAGTTAGCATTATAATTAGGTTCACTGAAATTCCCAATTAATTATAATTTGGTTATATAATCAGAATATCAATTAAAATAATCTCACAGTAGATTAGCTATGCAGTAAATATTGAAAGTGTTGTCAGTCTGTTGATAGATATTTTGTGGGCACATCCTAATTCTTGTGAATATAATGTGGGCAAGCATTTACATTATCTCTGCTTATGTTGCTTGCATTACCTTCAGAAACCTAAAAAGTACCCAAGCAGAAGCAAAATTAAGATAAACTTTACTACCAAAAAAGTGCTTTGAAAAAACCTAAGTGTTTTCTGATACTTATGTTTGGGACATGGACAGAAAGGACTCCCTGGGGATTTGGACTTTCACTTGAATGCCAAATGATAAGCAAATAGATGTATGTGATTTTCAAAGGAAGTAAGCTCCATGGGAAAAGATAGCAGGTAGACAACCCTGTTTTGGCAAAAACTTGGGTTTTTTTTTAGTTGTTGTTTTTTGTTTGTTTTGTTTTAATTGGAAGAAAACTAGCCATGTAGAATTTTAGCCAATGTGGTATCATATCAGGAAGCTAAAGAAAGTTCAGACTGTGTTATATTTTCTGAATGGACTCAGTTCAAGTTATATGACCAACTGCAAGTAGTTTCTCAACGTTATAAGATAGTCACATTTAAATAAGCAACAAAGCATAACCTCTTGGAAATCTTTATGCTCCACCAGAGAATTTAGAACCACATTATAGTAGAATGATGTAACTTACCTTATGTGGCAGATTTATTTGACTTAACCAAATATCTTTCTGGTTTATCTACATTGTCACAAATTACAGGCTATCATTTTGAAGTCATGATACTATACTATTGGGTATACATATCATATTTTCTTTATCTATTGACCCATAATATATGGATGCTTATCTGTGCTGTTATGTATAATGTTAAAATGAACTTGGAAGTACCTATATATTTTACCCATACTAATTAAAATATATATCCAACAGTGGGATTGCTGCAGCAGACAGTAGTAATTTGGGGGAAAATATTCAAATGCTTATTGTGATACATGATCAATGAGTCAATTTCTTTAGCAATTCTCTCTTTTTTGTTTTCTCTCATCTACACATCTGTCTCATGCAATTATCATGTAAGCCTTTTTTATCTATTATCTATCAATTTATCATATTTGTGATTTATCATCTATCTATGCATCTATATTCTTTCATAAATCTTCCATTTATCCCTCTACTATCTATGTATATTTCCATGAGCAATTCATTCTTCCTGGTTGCTCTTTATTTTTATGAGATAAGTCAATACAAAAGGACTTGCTTAATTTATGTTATAGTCTATACTCCAGGGTTGTTAACTATTTTTTTAGGTGTTTTTATATTTTATAGTAATGCCATGACCATTTAGGGTATAACTCATTCATTCACTGATTGAATTTCATCCACACACAGCATAGGGGGAAAAATGAAAAGTAAAATACAAAGAATGAAAAGAAATGAACCAAGCCTTATTAGTGTTTTAAGACACTTGAACCATACAAATAGTATTTAAAAAGGTATTATTTTAGAGAAGATTATTCTATGATGATTATCATTATCTACATTGCTTTTACTTTTTTTGCTCACTAGAGAAACAGTTGAAAATGTCTGGCATTGAAAGTTGAATTAAATCATTATCTGTCACATTATTTTGGTTTGTCATACAATTCATGTTATACTTTCCTGTTTTTAATATAGAGCTCAAATGCATCCCCTTGTTTATGTACCAGATGACATGATAATAATTGCTTCATGTTTGTGTTTTTTGGCTCCTTTAATTGATACTAAAACAGTTAAAATTAAAAACAAAAATTCAGCTGTATGAATTATTATGAATCAGATAAATATTAAGACTATTTAATTTGAATGAAAACTTCCTGACAACTAGAATGATAGAAAATACTGGCATATTTATGTACATTATAATTTTTAACATAGAAAGGAAGAGAGTCTAGGGCCATGAACAAGATATGTCACTAGATGATGCTACCACCTCTTCTTTCAAACAGACATTAAATTGAAAGGTGACAGGAATTTATGTGTCCAATGTTGTTCATCAAATATCTTATTTCTTCTCATTGTCCTTCTCATAATGAGATATTGTGCTACCAAATTTCCCTAGTATAGGTATACTATTATGCTAAAATCAGAGAGATCAACAGAGTCACCTTTGACTATTACCAATTTCTAGGCATTTTATGGATACATGTTAACTATAGATCTAGAAAAATTGATTTCAAGGAGAAACTGTTGCGGTTATGAAGATTCTACAACAGTAGGTAACTATTTTATTAGAAAGGTTTACCTATGAGTAATTATGTGGATGTAAAGATCACTAATGGTTTATCAAATAAAGAATAGTAGATGCTCAGAACCCATGTCAATAGAAACCAGTAAGTGAAGAGAGGTATAAAGTGAAAGACAAATGCTTGCAATAGCTACACCAGGCTGACAGCTTAAAGAGCCAGTGAGCACCAAAATGAGTAGCATTTGTGGTTTTGACCACTTCTCTTTTGATAGACAGGAACTTTTAATTATATTATTCTCTTCCACTCCTTTGAACCTTATGAACTACTAACAGCTCTTTTATAGGACACTTCTTGAAGCTTAGAGCATTTACACAGGTTATACAAAGTTCCCTTGCTATTACTGGTGAAATCAGAGTCCATAATCCAAACAGAATGAATTGATATTCTACTCCACAGTTTAAGAGCTAAATTCCTGCTGAATTTAGTTTGGGTCTGTGAACTGGCAGCTTCTCCATCTGGGACCTTGTGGAAAGTGAACGTTTTCAAATGACCCTCAGAAACAATGAATATCTGCATTGTGAAAGTCTGCAGTTACCTTCATTTACATCTGATTTTGAGAAGGAATGAGCTGACATCCCACTAGAGGATATAACTGTTATAAGTGGGACTCCCAGGGTAGGATTTGTCAAGAGAGGATGTTAGTTTAAAAAGTGAGTTAAGAGCACAAGTGCAGAGCATCTGCTTTTGGTATTTTATTTAAGGTCAGAAGTCCTGATCTTGGCAGAACAGAGTATGTTTCAGGCATTGTCATGCTGTAGCAAACATGGAAGAAGGAAGAAGAGGAATGGACAAAGGAAAAGAAAGAGGGAGGAGAAGATCAGGTTGTGAACTATAAATTACTTCACAAGAGTTTATGCTTTAACATTTCACTGGCTGAATTTTGCAAGTAGAGTCCTTTCGAAGGAAGCTGAGTCTCATACCTTGCAGATTTGAGATTCATTCTTTCAAAGAGCTCTAGAAAAACACACTGGAAAAACTTAATGTTTTTCCCATAATTTGAGACACCATGTCATGAAACAAGTTAAATTTTAACCAATTAGAGGACCGTTTCTAATAGTAGGATTTAATATCTTGTAATAGAACTTAATAAAGAGCATTAGGATCAATACAAAATGAAGGTAAATCCTTCAGAGAAGGCGCATCAGCTGAGATGACTCATATCCATAATTTGTCAAAGGAAAAAATTAACTGAGATGAGAGCAACACTAAGGAAATTTGGCCTGAAAGCGAAAAGATATGAATAGTAGTAACGCCTTTGGCAAAAGTCCTCAAAGAACAAGGTGAGGACTGCTAACATGTGAAATAGATTTTGTAAGGAGAAGTCTGTATCTGTGAACCAGGGTTGAGCTGGTGGATTTCATATAGTTTATCAAAGGCAAATGATTATGAAGATGATTTAAAATGACATCAGTTATGGGTATATGTGGTTTGATATAACATGGAACAAATGGAATAGAAAAATAATGAGGACTGAAGTTGAGAAAGTTGGCATGGTGATGTAGTGTCCTCTGGTGGCAAGCACATTCCTGTGGTTATTGAACAATATGTTTAGGTGATAGGATACAAAAAAATATTGTTTCATGGAGAACAAACTTAAATAAGAAACTTGAATAGAAAGTAAGCCCCAAGAGGCATAGATTAAAAAAGAACTAGAAACAATGACTCTGCTTCAAAAATGGGGAAGGAAATCTACTGAGAAAGTTAGAAGAAAAGAGAAGGTTCCAAGGACAATATAAAATGTTGTAAGAACAAAGAGATAATTGGATGGAAATCTGGTCTAAATTCACCTTTGCCTAGTTAGTATAATACTATTATCAAGCCTGTTTAACAAGTGAAGGGTGACATAAAACTTTCTCTTAGATAAGTCTATACACATGATTGAAAACATAAACAAGAACATCATCTAAAAACTGAATCTCACTGGACATGTACACACTTTTAATCCCAGCACTTGGGAGGCAGATGCAGGAACATATTTGAGTTCAAGGGTAGTTTGGTTTACATAGGGACTTCTAAGCAAGCCAGGTTTACACAGTGCAAACCCTTTTCAACAAACAATGAATAGATAAATAAAACTGGATCTTTGTGCCATCAAAATAAAGATGTTAAGAAATATGGAGCAGATAGTGGAAGTGATCTTTGCGGTATGAGTGGCAACCATAGCTTAGCTGTTAGGTCAACATGCTTGCCATTGAAGAGCAGCAGGAATAGGCAGAGGAGACATGCTGGGACCCAAAAGGCTGAAACTCAAAATCATTTTTCAAACACTGATTGCCCCACCCTGCATAGTGAGAAAGAATTAAAGTATTTGGTGTTTGTTTGCATGTTTTGCCAGTGTTTATTAAAGACCAGGCTGGCCTGAAGCATATTATATACCAAAGGATACCTTAAACTCCTGACTAACTCCCAGGTTTTAGGATTATTGTCATGTGTCACCACAGCGGGGCCACTATGGTTTTAAAACCAAAACTTCATGTTTTCTATGCAAGAAGTCTCTGAGCTGATCATCATGTAAAGAATGAAAAAGGATGTTTAAGTAGTTTGTACAAGGATAAGTTATCTATTTAAAAGACTTGATTATAGTATTGGTAAATATTTACTTCAATTGCATGTGGATGAAGTCCATCTAACAGTGGCAACAGAAACACTAGTGATAAAGGAGAGTTCTATTTCACCTTTAAAATGGTAGCAGTATTTTTCTCAAAGTCCAAAGGCTAACAGGGTCAAAATGGAAGTGGAAAATTACCAAGGCATAGTTAAATACTGAGTCGTATGTATTAGCTTGTATTTCTAATCTAAATGTTATCAAAGTACAAATCCTTGATAAGGTCTACCTTTTAGGATCTGTGTCTACAATTCTGGATGAGAATTACACTAGAATCTATAAACTAATGAATAGGCTCTGTGTAAGGCCCCAAAGACCTTGTTATTAAAAAACAACAACAACAACAAAAAACAAAAACAACAAATCAGTCACCATCACCACCAAAAGAATGTCTGAGAGACAATGCCTAGAAAACAAATACCAGACTTCTCTGCATCCTGAAACAAGCACTAGAATTTGAGACAATCCTTCCAGATAACTTTTGCACAAACATGGAAGCATATACATAAACCATCACTGCAGACTGACATTTTTTTTGAGACAGTTTTTCTCTGAGTAGCAGTGGTGGCTGTTTGTAACTCTCTGTGGATCAGGCTGGCCTCAACTCACAGATATCCTTCAGTCTTTGCCTTCTGGGATCAAAGGCATGCACTACTACACCTGGATCTGGCCCAGTTAATGTTTTTATTTACTGTTTGTTTTGCCTATATTTTCATGCCCGCTCCATGTCCACCTGCAACAAAAATGAAGTTGTCATGATTTTTAAGAAAATGTAAAGTAAAATCTTTAAATTACTATTTAAATATTATAAATATTCAGATGACCCTAATTAGATGGTTATCCTACAGATCTAAGAAATAAAAATGAAAATGAATTAGAACCCATCAATGATAACTGTTAATACTTGATACCATACCCACATGAGTTGGAACACATGGCTTGTAGGCTAGCTCCAGAGATGAACAACTTCCTTTCTTATCTCTTTCTTTCTTTATTAAGATTTTTTCTTTTAATTATGTGTATGACTGTCAGCATATACATTCAGAAGAGACCAGAAGAAGGTATCATCAGAAGCCTTGGAAATGGAGTTAGTGTGTACCAGTGCGAACCAAACCCAGATTCCCTAAAGGAGGAACAAGCACACTTTACCACTTACTGTTTCTCCAGGCCCGACTTTTGTGTATTTCTTATCTTGGTTATTTCCTTTGAAAATCGTGTGATATTTCCCAGTGGTTTTATTCCTTTCTTTATAAAATGGGGGGAATAAAACATTAAGGAGTTATTTGGAATTTAAATTTATTAATGTGTTAAAATCTGTCAATTTGTCTGACTTACATAGGTAATGCAAAAGGAATTACTTTTCTTATTGCTATTATTCCTGTCATTATTAGTGTTCTTTCATTCCTGCCTCCCAGAACACATGTTACTACTTAGGTCATTGGACTCAGGAGTGTTTCTTGAGGACCTTCTACTGACCCTGCCCCATGTTTGTATGTCCCCAAGTTGACTACTGATTTATTTATGAGGTCTGTAAGACACTGTTGTGGTGGGGCAAGGAGGCTGCATAACCCCTGTCCTATAGAGGTATGCTGGAATAACTGAGGCCCCAGGAGATGATGTCTTAGAATCAGCGTTTCATTTCATACGAGAAACAACTTCCTTGGTTAGAGTTATTTAACAGAGTCCTTGACCAACCTTCTTCATTCTTATTTACCCTGAAGGCCATCGCTCTAGAGCACCTGCAAAGACTTCCTTCAGGCTTAGAGCTTCCTTCCACTCGGAGACTGGGTGACCTCAGAGGAAGGAATCCGTGCTTCTGCAGAGCAGCACTAAAAAGACTGCTTACAGCACTCATGGAAACAGTACATAAAGCTGTAGAGGAGTGAATAGCAGGACCACTCCAAGAACCACTATAAAGTTCACTCACTAAATCCACATTCCGAGTATCTTACCTCAGAGAGTAACTCCTGATTTAATTGCCATATAGCAGCCATAATTTCCTTCTTTTCAAGTACTATCATTATTTCTCCAAGCCCCTTCATCTTGATGAATCTCTAAACTCACATTGCCTTAAAACAGAACCTGTACTGCTTTTAAAATAAAATCTCAATTCAATACATTTTTTTAATCTGAATTTTGAATTTTGATTTAGGTCAGTGTAAGTATATTGAAGGGTTGTAAGATAATTTTTCTTCTAAACTTACAACTGTTTGGAATCATATAATACAATTATTTGATTAGTGTTTACATCTAAGTTATTATTTATGAGCACATTTGAGATGTTATCTGAAGTTAAGTTATAGTTAGAAGGAAAGTAAACTTTCTACTTATTGGTTATCATTAAAAAAGGAAAACTATGCAGAAATAATTTGATTTGTATTTATTATTATATTTATTGCTAAGCCTAAAATCTGAAAATTACTTCTACTATCATAACTTACTGAACAGCTTCATATTCTCCTTTTGAAACAGGATGAAGCTGGCCATCTAGGTCTCTCTTTTTCTCAAATTAGAAGGCCTGTGCATTAGGATATCAGTGACTGTCTATGAAAGACATACTTTCTGAAGAAAGTAAATGAGCACACCATGTATTTAGAAAAACACAACTTTATTACAGTAAGTTGAAGTTGCAAATTATAACCTGCTTTCTACTTTTTAAAAACAAGAAACAATAAATATGACTCAAAAAGAGGCACATATAAAAATATTTTTTTTCAAATCATTATTCCTTTAATAGTCACAGCTTAATAAAAAATGCAGGCTGATTTTGCCATAATCAGTAACATTAAAGAAACTGAAACATATATTAAAATCCATTTTACTTGATTTTAATTATCCAAAATTATAATTCCTTAAGTGAAAACCCATTCAAATATACTTAAAACAATCAGAATCATCTTTATCTACCCAAATGTATCAAATAAGACCCCTTAAGAAAAAAAACTATCTTTAAACTTAGCCTGTTAGAATACATATCTTCTGGTATCATTTGTGGCTAATGTCAGCAATGCATTATACAATCTTATTAGCTAAAGTATATAACAATAAAACTATTTGGAAAATATTATTTTTAAATTGGTGAATATTATTAAATTAGCCACATTGGCAATGTCAAATACATATGCCCCACTTAATTAGAAGCTGCAATTATAAAATGTAGGAAACTTGTCTCCCACTGAGAGAAGGAGCAATTTAGTACACAGTCTATAAACACAATGGCTGCTGGCCTTGGTACATAACCTAGAGACCTCTGGGTGCTGAGCTGGAAAAGATGAAGTCTGATTTTCACTTCCTCATATAAACAGAATGTCACCAGCACATCACATTCCACCCACAGTGAACCCCTAGCATGGCTAATGATTATAATCTTCACATTCAATCATGTGAACTCTGTGACAGGCAAACAGCTTAGCTAAACTGACAGTTTAGACTATTGCCACACCAGAGCAAAACTCCACAAGCTTCACTTTTAAATGTGTATGTACAAGTGGAAGTAAACTTCTCAAACAGAAGGAACAGGGCATGTCCGTTGGATGTCATGGCATAAACTGTATGTAGATTTTTTTAAATCTTATTTTAAAGGTTACTTTCTCATTATCATCTCCATTATCAGATTTAAGTTGCCAGTTATTTAGTCTAGAACACATATTTGGATTGGAATTTATTATTGTAAATGAAATTATTCTGATGTTCTCATGTTATTTCTAAAATTTAAAAATAATTACCTTTTCTTTTTCTTTTCATACATTTTTCCTTCATACTCATTCATAACCCAGGAATCCCATAAAAGCACTGAAATGGAAAATATAACATATATGCAAAAATCATTGAGAGAAGAAAAATATAAATTAAATCAGAGTGAATATATATATTAAAATTGGTAGTGGGGTGTAAAAGCCCTGACATGACATTATGAGAAAAGAAGGGCTCTCCAATGATTGAGTTTATTTGCTATTGGTCACCTGCTTTGGGGCATGCAGGGTACCCTTAAGAGTAGGTTGTTCCTTTGTGAGACTCCAATAGAGAAAAGTAAACTTTCATTTTCAAGTGGTTAGTAATTGGAGATTGCATCTGGGTTAGGGATGCAGACACGTGTACACTTTTCTCAGCTGTTGGAATCCATCTGGTGTAGGCTCATGCAGGCACTATTCATATTGTTTTGGTTTCTGTGAATCCACATGTGCTTGGATCCTATTGATAAGAGGGCCTTGTTTCCTTGGTATCCTCTATTACCTCTGGCTATTGTTTTCTTTCCATCTCCTCTCCCACAAGTTTCCTTAATCTACAGGGGCAGGTAAGGGGTGGAATATGGTCATCATGTTTAGGGCTGAGCATTTCAAGGTTTCTTACTCTGAAAAATGTCTGCTTCTGGGTCTCTGTATTGTTCAAATCTCCTACAAGAGAAAGCTTCTCTAGTAATGACTTAGTAAGGCACAGATCTATAAGCATAGCAGAAGATCATTAGGATTCACTTCATTGCTGTTCTTTTAGTAGAATATTCATTCATATTTTGTTTTCCCCTAGGCCCCTGGGCTATCTAGCCTCAAGTTCTTAGTCACTCAGGTAGAATTTTTTATGAGTTTTATTTTGTAAAGTGGTCCTTTAACTCAATCAAATATTGGTTGGTTGCTCTCAGAAGCTTTGTGCCAGCATTGCACTAGCACCTTAAACAGGCAGGATACCATTGTAGACCAAAGGTTTTGTGGCTGGGTTAGTGTTTATGCTTCTCTTTTGAGAGTATGACCCAAAGACACTAGCACACATGGGTGAAAATGCTCTATGTAGGTTTCAGCTCAACTTCTCTATGTTTGATGCATTATATAGCTGTTGTCTTCAGCAATAGGGCTTTGACTTTAGTTTGTGAAGAGCAGTCTATGATCTTGTCAGCAGGCTGGAATATGTGGTGGTTTCTGTGAAACCTCTTTTAGCAACAACTCAGCAGTCAGTCAGTTCTAGTACTGAAGATTCATTTGGTGACAAGGGATGTAATCGAGGTTCTGCTTCCTTCTTTATTTGCCAGTTTCATTCCGAACACTTTCATAAATGTGTATATTTTAGGAAACCGTATCATGATTCCATATTCCCCTCAAATTACCCTTAATTAAATTTGTCCCTCCTTCCTCACTCCTCCCTAACCATTCCCTCCCCACTTGATCCTGTCATTGCAGTCTTTTTCTCATCCACCTAAAACTATTTAGTCTTTTCCCTTTCTTTGAACTATCTATCCTCCGAATCCCAGCCCCAGTCCCTTACTGTATCTCACCACTGAGAGTGTAGTGATATGTGTGTTTGTGTGTGTGTGTGTGTGTGTGTGTGTGTGTGACTACATACCATATTTGTCTTTCAGAGTCTAGGTTATCTCATTCAGTATTATTCTTTTTCTATTGCATCTAAATGGTTCAATCCAAACCTGAGAATTTCATTAATTCAATTTTTAAATGCTGAGTAATATTTCATTGTGTAACGTACCGCATTCTCTTTATGGTATCTAGGTTGTTTTTCAACTACTGGATATTTTGAATAGAGAAGCGATGAACAGGATTTAGCAAGTTTGTCTAGGGTATGATGAAGTATCCTTTAGATAGATTCCCAAGAGTAGTATAGCTGGATCTTTAGGTGGATCAATTCCTATTCTTCTAATTTCCATAGTGATTTTATGAGTTTGCAATCTGACCATCAATGTATGAGTGTTCTCCTTATTCACATCTTTTCCAGCATGAGCTTTCACTTGTTTTATTGATCTTTGACATTCTGACAGGTGTAAGATGAAATACCAAAGTAGTTCTTATTTGCATTTCCCTAATGGCTAAGGATATTAAACATTTAATTTAAGTGTTTCTCAGCTCTCGCAATTTTCACTTTTGAGAATTCTTTCTTTAGATCTGTGCCGGTTTTTAATTGGATTACTTGTCTCCTCAATATCTAGGGGACTTTTAAATTTTAGTTTAGTTTTTAAATATATTTTGGACATTAGCTCTCTATTGGATGTGAATTTGTTCAAAATCTTTTAATATTCTGAAGGCTGAAACTGTGATTTCTTTCCAAGTCAGTGTTTGTGTTTGTTCTTCTTTTTTCTTGGTTTTATTGTCCTTTGTAATATTCATAATTTTTTTATTAGAGATATCTCTCAACTTTTATCCCAGATAGTTTTTATCATAGGCACTGACTGCTTTCATGACTGTTTTTATTGTATCTCACAGGTATTGGCATGTTGTATTTTCATTCAATTTTAAACATTTTATAATTTCTTTCTGGATTCCTTTGATGATTGATTCATCATTTCTGTGTTATTTAGTTTCTTTCACTGTTTGTATATTCTGTTGTTTTTCTTGCTTTGAACATCTAGTTTATTCCACAGTCCTTAAATAGAATAGAGAACATCATTTCAATTTTCCTTCGTGGGGATGCTTTATGTGCTATCATGTGATCTATGTTAGAGAAAGTCTTGGGGCCCAGAAGCATATTTTGTAACACTTGGAGAGTGTCCTGTACTAGCTAGTAAGTCTGTTTGTCCTATAACATAATTTAACCCAAATACTTCTCTTTAAATTTTTATTAGGATGACCAGTCTATTTGTTATCCTGGGTAGCTGAGGACACTCACTCTTGTTGTGTGGGGTTCTTCTATTATTTTACATCTAGTAGAACTTGTGCTATGAAAATGGGTGAACTGTTTGATACACACTGAGAGGTATAATATTCTCTTGATTAAATATTTAAACATGACTGTGTGCTGATTTTTATTAGAACTTTCTGGCCATTGTTTTACTCATTGCTGGACTTGTTTTTGATAGGGAGAAGGGGAGGAGTTGGAGGAAAGAGAATGGGAAATAGATGTGATTAATACACATATGCATGTATGAAATTATCAAAAAATAAAAAGTAAAGAGAGATATTTATGCAAAAAAGTTAAGATTATCAATTTCTAAACAAGGTTTCTCTGTATAGTCCTAACTGTCCTGGAACTGACTTTGTAGACCAGGTTGGCCTTGAACTCAGACACTGCTCCTGCCTCAGATTAAAGGCATGTACCACCACTGCTTGGCAAGAGTTAAGATTTTTAAATTAAATATGACAAAATTAAAGTAACAGGTGAAGTTTAATGAAAGTATGTTAGATTAAAGATATCATTGCATCCTTCAGTATTTCTTCCTTGATTGGGTGGGCTTTGAACTCCTCCCTTCTTATGATGTTCTTTTTAGCAAACTGGGCTCATGGGGAGTTATAATACAAAACTCCAATTCAAACCTATAAACCAAAATTGCAGTATATTTCCCCAGTGCAATTTAAACAAATTACCATTTGGATTGAGTTTCTGGGGCGAAACAAGTGCTGAGTTGAATAGTGTGGTTACTATGCTCACTGTGGCTGGCAATGGCAGGAAGTAGTTTCCTGGGCACTCAGGAGGCCTTCTGTCTGCTTCCATGACCACACCCCACACCCATCTGTATTTCTTTCTTCTACTGGTTCATCGCCTATTTCCAAGGTTGTTTCATCAGTGTGAAGTCTGGACTCCTTGGGTGAAAGAAGGAAGGGCGCTAGTGTGGAGAGATTAGAGGAGAGTGTTTTAACCCTTGATGGTAATTCCTAGGATTATCATTGGGAACCATCTATGTAGATTATATTAAGCATGAAGCATAACTCTCAACCTTGGACTTCAGAACCTGCACTGTTCAAGAGCTCTGGGCTCCCGGAATCGCCCCCCATGGCACTTCTCACTCTCAGGAGGTGAGACTATCACATGTTGTCTGTAACAGTGACCCCAGGAGGAGTCATGATGAGAATTTAATGTCTACTTCAGAATATTTCATCATGAGTACTTAACACTAACAGTTTGTCCAGTCCTTGTGATCCAGCTCACTGTCCCTACAGTCATTGTTTACAGACATCAACTAGACCTTCAGCCTGGGCACAAGCAGCTGCCACTTTGGATTTTCCCCTCAGGATCTCCCCTGACTTCAGTGCATTCAGTTGTTTCTGTTTCAGGAATAGTAATGTTCAGGTATTTCTCCAACTTTTTGTTTCACTCAGTTATCCATGATTTCTCTAGGTTTCTCAGCAGACAACTTGCTATCACAGAAGCTGTTAACAGCTAAGGCAACTATGTCATGTTTGATCTATTTCTGTAATATTTGCAATTACAAAATTTTCCATTTTAAAAATTCAGATTGCCAAATATCCTACTTATATTTAAATGCCAAACTTTGAACTCTAGACTATTTTACAAAATATTGTTTCAAGACAGAAGGATATTCCATAAGGAAGTGCACATTCAAAGAAACACTCAGGGTGTGTATATAAAAACAAGAAATAATAAAATAACAGGAAGTGTAAGTGATGATTTCGCATGACTAACTAAGAAAGAGTGAGAATAGAAAGTTTTAATCTCTTTTCAAGGTCTTATAACACATTGCTTGAGCTGTCAGGGTTTTATTAGAGAGGAAAACAAATGAGGAAAAAACCACTGGTCTACTTTAAGCTTGAAATGATAGAGTAATATCAAAAGAGGAGATTAGAAGTGTTGTTATTCTTTCCTCGTTGATTGTTGTCTGCAGACATTTAAACCGATGAAGCAAACAAGCTGAGAATGAATGGGAGCTGAAGTCACTTTCTCAGCTTTACAGCCATGGAAGCAGCACACAGTGTTTTATCATCCTGAAACACCTGGCATATGTCTGCTCCTAGGAGAGGTGACAATGAGGAATAGACTGATCAGCTTTTCAGAATCAGTGAAAACTAAAGACTGAAGGATAATAAAGCCAAGAAGAAACAAAGGCAAGCAAGAAATCAGAGTTCTACAATAACAGTTTATAACTAGCATGAAAACAAGCAGCACCAAATGTGCACAGAAGTGCACATACACATATATGCAAACATACACATGTGCAGGTGCACACACACATGCAGGAACACACAAATCAACAGACAAAAATATTAATGTACTATACACACGTGCACATATTCAAGCACACACACATAACTGTATTGTTGTGAAGACAATTTGGGAGATACATATATTGTTAACAGGGTCTCATGTCACCTGCTTGAACTTGCTATGCATCAAAAAGTTATTTTGAACTTCTGATTCTTGTACCTCTACTTCCCAAGTGTCGGTATTACAGGCATGTACCACTATAGCTGATTTATATTGTGCTAGGGAGTCAAACGCAGGGCTTTGTGCATGGTAGGTATGTACTCTATGAACTGAACTATACCACAAGCTCAGTACTTTGCTTTTATTTCCTTTTAAATTGGGATAATGCCATGTATAGGTGTCTCTCAGACTAAATTAGCTCTTATATGCCACATGCTTTGAAATTACCCTGTGACACAGAACAGCAAGAATGGAAGACCTGTAGTGGGTCCTGGTATTTAGAGGCGATGCTGGGAATGTGAACCCTATCAGTGTGCAGAGGTAAACATTTGCTTTCTGTAAATATTGTGGACACTGAACTTACTTAATACATTCAATATCATGATTTTTTATCTGGGACTGGAAATGAAGGACCAGTTAGAAAAGATATCACAGGAGTTATCAGTGGATGGCTTTTGTCTTTGTCCTTCAATTTCCTGTTGAACAAGGATTTTCTCAGAACATTTACAAATGAACTAAGTATCAGAATATCATAGTAATCCCATTCTACAGGTTTGTTTTAAAGAATGCAGTGAGTGCAGATGATCTTTTCATCACAGCCCGTTCAATTCTCAGAAGTATACCTTCCCACAGTCACAACCCAGACTAATCTCATATTTTTGTGGTAGATTGTCCTAGAATGGACAGAAGGCATAGTTAAGCAAGAAAAGGCTGTGCATTACTGGAGAAAGCCAAAGTACCTTAATTACCAAGCTCTATGCAATAATGCAAAGAGTGCTTTAGCTCACTCATTTTAATTTGACCTGAAAACTTATGTTACCACATTATATCTCAAAGCTTATTTCTTATTATTTACTCATTAAAACACCCACCCCCCAAGGCAACAGAACTGATTCAGCAGTTAAGAACATCTGCTGTTCTTATTGAAGACCAGGTTTGATCTCCTACTTAGAAATGCTTGCAATTTTGATGGGATCTGATTCATCTGTTGACATTCACTGACTCTTGCACACTCATGATGAAAGCAAAATACCAATACATGCTACAGAAAAACCCTTTAAAGTTACTTTAAATAGCCATATCATGGAACCTCTGGAAGAGGCTATATGAAAACTGAAGCAAAAATCAAACCAGAATCAAGAGTAATTTCTTTAAGGCTGATATGTATCATTACATGCTTGACTTGAAGTCCCAATGATAGGAACTTGATCCTCAAAACTCAGATAACAAATAAAATATAGTGGAATGATTTTGAATCCCTGAACTTTGTTCAACAAGTCTAGACTCAGTTGGTTATCCCTAAATTCCAGAGAGAGAGAGAGAGAGAGAGAGAGAGAGAGAGAGAGAGAGAGAGAGAGAGATCCACCCTCAATGGTTACCTAAACAAAACAAGACAATTAAAAGCCCACATAGCTAGAAGAGACATTCTTGACACCACACCTCCTCAAAGGAGATTCTGGCTGCTGACAGCTGCTGAGAAAAAGATAGTCATATTCATTGGAAAACATGACTGCTTATAGGTTTTTGGGGGGTCCTAGTATATGGTCTCACACCCATGTGCATAAAGGCAGCACTAAATGTACTCAGGGTATTAATAAAAAAATGAAAACGTGAGAAGAGACCTGATGTTGGGAGAGACAGGTTTTGGGATAGCTGGAAGTTGAAAGAAGGTAGTGATGAGTATATGTGGTCAATGTGTTTAGATAAAATGGAATACATCTATGATGATTTGATGATGTGTTTTCCTCACCAGCAGATGTGGACATAACATTGCTATTTTTAAAGATATATCTATTAATATTTTATGTGTATGATTGTATGTGTGTGTAATGTATGTATGTAGTAACTGTAGAGACCAGAACAGGGTATCAGATACAGTGTAGCTGGAGTTATAGGTGGTTTTAAGGGCCAAATCAACGCTGGGGATTGAACCCAACTAATCTGCAAGGATTTTTTATTTTTATTAAAATTATTTCAAATACACTGACAGAAAAACTCCCGAGGAATAACATCATGACATCTAATATAAGACTGACAGCTGAACTTCATGTTCACTCACACATACATATCTACACAGTTTTACATGCATTCATCAGCATATACACATACCTTATTATGCATAAAGTCATTGTGTTTCAACTACTTCATCTGTCATGTTTTCCTAGGAAAATAATGCCACGCCCCATGCTTTATTGCAACTGGACTGTGGGATATTGCCCTTTACCTCTGTGTTCCCTAGATACTAAGCTCTACTTCTACTTGGACTTTTATATGTCAAAGCCCATGCATTTGTTCTTACTCAGAGAAGAGCAATGTAAGCAGATGGAAACCAAACCCAAATCAGCCTTTCCTTCCAATTGCCATTTTCTTTCCACATTCCTACTTCAGAATTGGAGCTCATACAAGGCAGGCTGACTAACACATCTTTCGTTCCTCAGATATAAATATCAAAAAGAATCTAATGCATATATTCATTTGTAAGAAAATATGAAATATTTAAGTCAGATTTCTAAGGTCTCTTATATAAATTGTTTCTTTACATAACAGTTATTTCTTTTTATAAATGAATGTACATGTCACAAATTATTCTCATTCAGACTGATCCTGTTGTAGCTGCAGCATTTAGTACATATCAAGGGAACTGACACATAAGATTTTTCCAAAAGAAAATAAACTGTGGGTCTGTGGAATGGATTTAACTTTTTTTCACTTAGAATATGCCATGGGTAATCAAAACAAATCAAAAAACTCTTTCTCTACTTTTCTTTTTAAAGTAAAATTGTAGCAACAGGCTCAATGTGGGATCCATAACAAAGGGAGGCCCTAAGTCCTGACACTATTGCTGAGGCTATCGAACGCACACAAAAAGGAACCTATCATGACTGCCCTCCAAAAGCAAGCAGCTTAAAGAGTCAGATGCAGATATTTGCACCCAACCAATGAACAGAACCTGCTAACCCCTGTGGTTGAATTAGGGAAAAGCTGGAAGAAGCTGAGGAGGAGGGCAACCCTGTAGGAGAATCAGCAGTCTCAATTATACTGGACCCCCAAGATCTCAGACACTGGAACACCAACCAGCAGCATAAACCAGATGATATGAGGTTCCCAACACATATATTGCAGAGGACTGTTGGGTCTATGTTCAGTCAGAGAAGATGGCCCAGAGCAGCCTGTCAGACACAGTGTAGCTGGAGTTTCAGGTGGTTGTAAACTGCCATTTCAATGCTAGGAATTGAACACAAATCATCTTCAAGGTCCCCAAGTGCTCTTAAACATGGACTCATCTCTCCAGTTCTCCAGAACACGGTTTTTACCTGTACATTTTAAAGGATGTTCACCTTAGTCATTTTATAAACTGTTACTAAGGTTTGCTGCAGCATAGTTGGTGTCTTCTTTTTTGCATTTAAGTTTACTGAGACACATTTACAATTATATAAATACTTTGATCTTTATAAAATGTTTAAGTTTTGCTTGTTTCTCAAAGTGTACATGAACAGTATTATTATAAGGAATAATATTTATGTTAACGTTCTCCAAGTTTCTCAAATGGATATCTGAATTAGAAGGATGATCAGTTCACTTTGCATGGAAATAACATTCAGTATATTCTGTTTTGAGTTTTTCCAGCACAATATATCTCATGTTAATCTAGGACTTTTCTTGCCTAGTAGATAAGGAGCTCACTTCCTTTTACTAAGAAACAGTGCATAGAAGACAACTTCTAAGAATAATGTGTGCCTATTTAATGTTGAATCCCATTTTAGTTAGCAGAGCCAGTGATGTTATGTATCTGCTTTCATACATGTGAAAATGAACACACAGAGATATGAGCTACACTAAAAATCACTTTAATCCAAGCAAGAGTTCATTAAAATGAGATATGAGTCATACAAAATCCCTCTAATTCCAAGCAAGAGTCCATTAAAATTGTTAGTTTTCACTACATATAAGTTCCTTTAAGGATTAATGAATATCCTTTCATTATATTTCAAATATGAACATAGTTGTTAAAAACTTATATTCATACTAACCCTAATACATATTAAGGTACTCTAGAGGCAGAACGAATGGATGTCTAGCTACAAGTGCTTATACTGACTCCAGTTATGATTTAATAAATTAAATTAGCTCATTAGACTACACAGTTGATAGAAAAGCTATTGCAATTTATAATGTAAAGAATGAGGAAACCTGAAAATGTACATGCTTTTCTATAAGCTGGGTAAGATATTTACCATTTAAGATTTTTTGTTTGTTTGTTTGTTTGTTTGTTTTTCTAGACAGTGTTTCTCTGTGTAGCCCTGGCTGTCCTGGGACTCACTTTGTAGACCAGGCTGGCCTAGAACTCAGAAATCTGCCTGCCTCTGCCTCCTGAGTGCTGGGATTAAAAGGGTGTGCCACCACGCCCAGCACTAAGATTTTTTTTTAAGTAAAATTTAGAAGAGTCTGTATCAAGAAGATCTCCATTCTCCCACTGTCTCTACTTCACCTCCATCAGACTTCTGAATCATACAGGTTCACTTTCCTTCCCCTACCATCTTTCCTGCTCTCTGAGCTCACTGGGCCAAGTCAAGATACCCTGAGCACTATGCTATCCCAGTGGAACCTCCATTCTCCTGCTGCCTCCCCAACCCCTTTCATCAAAGCTGAGTCTCCTGAACCATAGATGTAAGCTTCCCTGAACCCACACATCTTCCCTGTTTGCCGAGTCCTCTGGGCCAAACCAAGTTGCCCTGAGCAGCCTGCTATCCTTGGGGAGCTTTTTGTCTCTTGACACCTCTCCTTCCACTTTCATCAGACCTGAGGTTCCTGAAGCACACAGAACTGCAGGTTCAAAACTATACAGGCCAAGGATACCCATCAGAGGTCTGCCGCACCAGGACAATAGAGGTCTTCCAATGACAACAAAAACATCCAGGGACCTAAACTATCCTGATGCCTAAAAACCCTCAAAAGATCACAGTGAACAAGAGCTAGGGCAATATGACACCTCCAAAGCACAGATAACCCACTAGAGGAAGCCCTGGATAATCTAACACAGCTGAACCACAAGAAAATTACCCTAAATCCAATCTCATAATGATAATAGAGTCTTTATTAGTTTCTTCTTTAAGGACCTTTATCTCTTTGGTTGTATTTTCTGTATTTCTTAAATGGATTTATTCATTTTCTCTTTAAAGCCATACAGAAAAATATAATTAAACAAGTGAAGGGAATAAATAAAACTGGACAAGACTTGAAAGTGGAAAGAGAAGCAATCAAGAAAACACAATCTGAAGAAATCCTGAAGATGGAAAATCTAGGAAAGAGAGCACGAACAGGAGATGCAAGCATCCCCAAAGAATACAATAGATGAAAGAGATAATCTCAGGCACAGAAGATATAATAGAAAAAATTAATACATCACTCAAAGAAAATGTTAAAGCTAAAATTTTCTCACAAAGGATATCCAGGAAATCTGGGATACCATGAAAAGATTTAAGAATAGGAGAATAAGAATAAAAGAAGAAGAGTCCCAGCTAATGGCCCAGAATATTATTCTCAAAAAAACAATAAAAGAAAACTTTCCCAACCTAAAGAAAGAGATACTTATAAACATGGAAGAAGCTTATAGAACACCAAATAGATTGGACCAGGAAAGAAAACCTGCCTGGCTCATTATAATCAAAACACAAAATCTACAGAACAAAAATAGAATATTAAAGGCAGCAGTGGAAAAATGCCAGGTTACATACAAAGGCAGAACTATCAGAATTAAACCCAACTTCTCAACAGAGATCCTAAAAGCTAAAAGGGCCTAGAATGATGTCTTGCAACCTCTAAAAAAACCAAAGATGCCAACAGAGACTAGTATACCCAGAAAAACTCTCAATCACGATAGATGTTGAAAACAAGATATTTCAAGACAAATCCAGATTCAAGCAATATCTATCCACAAATCCAGTCCTATAGAAAATACTAGAAGGAAAACTCCAAACTAAGAAGAATAACTGCATCCAAGAAAATACAGGATGTACGTAATTTCATACCAGCAAAAACAAGGAAAGCACACACACACACACACACAAACACTCACACACTCACACATGCACACACACGTACACACATGTACACACACTAACACTATCATTATTAAAATAACAGAAAATAACAATCACTGCTCATTAATATCTCTAAACGTTAATGGACTCCATTCCCCAATTAAAAAAAAAGAAAAAGAAAAAGGCTAACCATATAGATGCAAAAACAGGATCCACTATTTTGCTGCATACAAAACACACACTTCAGCCATAAATATAGACATTACCCTCAGAGTAAAGGGCTCGAAAAATGTTTCCAAGCAAATGGACCCAAGAAGTAAGCTGCAGTAGCTGTTAAAATATCCAATAAAATATACTTTCAACCAATATTTATCAAAAGAGACAGAGAAGGACACTTTATACTCGTCAAAGGAAAAACCTACCAAGTTGACATCTTAATTCTGAACATCTATGTCCCAAACAAAGGGCCCCTACATTTGTAAAAGAAGCACTGCTAAAGCGTAATATGCATGTCAAACATCACAAGTTAATAGTGAAAGACTTCAATACCCCACTCTCTAAAACGGACAGGATATCCAGACAAAAACTATGCAGAGAAATACTGACACTACCATTATGACTCAAATGGACATAATAGAGATCTATAGAATATTTTACTCAAACACAAAAGAATATACCATCTTTTCATCACCTAATGGATCCTTCTCCAAAATTGACCATATAGTCATAGTCAGTCACAAAGCAAGCCTCAACAGATACAAGAAAATTGAAATATTACCTTGTATCTCATCCACCATAGATTAAAGCTGGAGTTCAACAACAATGGAAACACTGGAAAGCCCATGGGCTTTTGTAAACTAAACAACTCTCTACTCAGTTATCTCTGGGTCAGGGAAGAAATAAGGAAAGAAATTAAAGACTTTCTAGAATTAAATGAAAGTTATGGCACAACATTCTCAAATTTATGGGAAATAATGAAATCAGTGCTAAGAGAAAAGTTCATAGCACTTAGGCCCCAAGGAGTAGGGATGTCTAGTGGAGTGAGGCATGGCATGAGGATATCCTCTTGGAGATAGTGGAGGAGGTGTGGGATGTGGAACAGTCCAAGAGTGGACCAAGATGGGGATAAAATCTGGACAAGAATAAAAAATAATGAATAAATTAATGAAAGAAAGAAAGAAAGAAAGAAAGAAAGAAAGAAAGAAAGAAAGGAAGGAAGAAAGAAGTGAAAGAAAGAAAGAAGTGAAAGAAGGAAGAGAGAGAGATGTTCAAAGTCTTTAATCATCAGGGCATTGCAAATCAAAATACTCTTAAGGTTTCATCTTACACCCATCAGAATAGCTAAGATCAAAACTCAAGAGAGCACATACTGGAGAGATTTTAGAGCAAGGGGAACACTTCTTTATTTCTGGTAGGAGTACACACTTTTACAACTACTTTGGAAATCAATTTGGCATTTTCTCAGACAACTGGGAATAGTTCTACTTCAACACTCACCACTCCTGGGCATATACCCAAAAGATGCTCCAACATTCCTCAAACACACTTGCTCAACTATGTTCATAGCAGATTTATTCATAATGACCAGAAACTGGAAACAACCTAAATGTCCTTCACCTGAAGAATGGGTGAAGAAAATGTGGTACATCTACACAATGAAATACTATTCAGATATTGAAAACCAATACCTCATATTTTTTAGGCAAATGGATGGAACTTGAGAATATCATCTGGAGTGAGGTAACCCAGTCCCAAAATGACATGCATAGTATGTACTCAACGTATAAGTGGATATTAGCCATAAAATACAGGTACCATCTTACATTCCACAGATCCAAAGAAGCTAAACAAGAATGAAGACCCAAGTGATGTATCTTGAGTCTCACTTAGATGGGGAAATAAAATAGTCATAAGAGGCAGATAGAGGGAGGGAACTGAGAGAGAGGATTATGGGGAGTGGAATTGGGGGTTTCAGGATCAGGTGTGGGGAAAGACAGGACAGATGGCTAGATGGTCTTGAAAATGAATGGAAATCTTCAACTGGCAAGGGCGAGGAGGTAGGGGTTACTTCTGGGACCACACTGAGACCTAGGATATGGGAGGTGCCAATGTGGGTGACCTTAGCTGTGACTCACTACATTGGGGATATGGAACCTGAAGAGGTCTGTCCTGTAACCAGACAGGAACATCAGTGGCTTGATAAAGACACCAACCAATCCACAGAACTTTCAACCCCAAATTTATCTTGTCTACATCTTCATCTGATGAAGAGAAGACTGACTTCCATGTGGTTAGGAGAAAGCTTTAATTGCCCACCTCCACAGTGACACAATTCCTTTAACAAGGATACACCTACTCCAAAAGTTCACTCCTCCTAATAGAACAACTTCCAGGGCCAAGCATATTCAAACTACCACAGCCATCTACTATTACTTGGCTCTCCCTTTAAGTACATTGTACAGTTTAAGACAGAGTTCATTTCTATATATTTCCTACTCCATTTTATACAGGTAACTTTCTCAATTAGATACATCTATTACCTCCCCCATTCTCTATCTTCTCTTCCTTCTCTGCATCCCTTACAAGTGGAGACAAGAAAACATTTCAGATTCTCTGAAGGTTTTACATAGGTCAACATTTTAAGTATAGCAACTTCCCTATGCTTTTTGTAATCAAGTGAAAACAAACTGCTGTGACATTTTATCTCCATGATCTTATTTTAGATATATGATAAGATTTCATTCCACAATGGCCAATGATTTTCTACAAACAGAAGTTTCCTTTGTGTTTCCTGGAATCAGTCAGGTTGTGGGCTTTTTACTGTCAGTCCATACCATTATTTACTTCTCTAGAAGCCAAGTCATGTGGCTTTGTACCTAAGCTCTGAAAACTGTACTGACTAGAAAATTTGTTGTTTTATCTGAGCTTTATCTTTGGTTTCATCTACAATATTTTCTTGTCTGTTCATATCCTAGTGATATCTCTCAGTTCATTCTAGTTTGATAAGTATATTTTTTCTAGTCTCATTTAAAAAAAAATCAATGAACATTTTATTCTATTGTCCACGCCTCTCCTTGCTATTGGAAACAGATGGTGAAAATTATCTTTACCCATCTCCAAGCAGAACTTTAACATGTTACTTTTCTATCAAGTTTTTAGGTTTTAAGAATAAAGTACATAATACTTCAAGATTAACTCTGGATACTATTTTCCTAACCCTGCAAATGTTTTATAAAGAATATACACCTGCCTGCCCATATGCTACATTTTTTTTTTACTTAAATGCCTAACATATTACATTA
This sequence comes from Mus musculus, assembly GCF_000001635.26. Classification (NCBI taxonomy): domain Eukaryota; kingdom Metazoa; phylum Chordata; class Mammalia; order Rodentia; family Muridae; genus Mus; species Mus musculus. The sequence goes on along the minus strand of NC_000074.6, from coordinate 6,104,579 downwards.
TGTGCACAATAGTCATTGATTATATGTGATAATAATCAGAGAAGTGCAAACAGTAGTTCTTACCAGTAGAAATTAAGTTAGGAGCTGACTGACAGAGTGACAGATACATACACGTTTACAAAATTATAATGCAAAATATGGGAGGAAACATTTAAAAGGCATGGGTATATGGCCCAGTGTCTATGAAGACACTAGTCTTCTTCAAGGTTCATCAATTTCCTCACACAAATATCACCTGAAGAGCATCCTACTTCAGAAGCTGTCTATGAAGTCAATTAAAATATCCTGCGGGTATTTAAATAGAATAATTGAGTAAAAAATATAAAAGATGTATTTTTATTGAGTAATTTTAATAAATTCAGTAATTTATAAACAAAAGTCTTGCCATTCAGGCTCTCCTTCCCCATCCTTACTGACTTGACTGACCTGTGATCACACCTGGTGGATCCTGTAGAGAGGCAAGATGAGTGGGAGCTTAATGACCTTGGGCAGTGGTGAGAAGGGCAAGAACAACCTCTCAGGAAATAACTTCAGTTATTTATTTCATATATATATATATATATATATATATATATATATATATATATATATATATATATATATATATGACGAGTACAGTGTAGCTGTCCTCAGACAAACCAGAGGAGGTCATAGGATCCCATTACAGATGGTTGTGAGCCACCCTGTGGTTGCTGGGAATTGAACTCAGGACCTCTGGAAGAGCAGTCAGTGCTCTTAACTGCTAAGCCATCTCTGCTGGAGAGGAGATAACTTCATTGTAATGAGAAGAACAACAGCAGCTGTTTAAAACATTGGTTGGGTAAGAAGGAGCTATCAGGGTGAATGTACATCATTGGCTGTTGTCAGGGTGCTAGAGATACCTCATTCATATAAAGAGCAATTCCAGTTTAAAAATGTGCCCTTACCCCCAGGGTTGAGTAGGCTAAATAGGCCTTAAGTATTTGCCACAGTCCAAGTCTTCCACCAACCTAAGTGGAGTCTTCTGTCTTGCCTCACTTGCAATTTCCTACAGGAGCAAACTGCCAGCTGAGCTTGCTTTGCAACATAATCCAGCTGAAACAAAACAACATAATCCAGTTTAAACAAAGGATGTGGCTTTCCCTATAAATATTAAACTTTGAGCCTGATCAGAAACTTTTGTTTTGGCTTCATCCTTCTCTTTCTCCCCACCCCCCCCCCCGCTCCTGCCCCCATTCCTTTTCCATTTCCAGACTCCCTTTCAGGTAACCCAGTTCATCCAAGGCTGCAAGACAGCTACATAAAAGGGGAGTGGAAGTTTAATATGGATATTGGGCTCATGGGCCACAGAGGTCTGGAGCAAGGGGGAACAAACAATCCTAGTCCTGCTGATCTCAGGATGAGATTTTCATAGTTTGGTCATTCATCAACCCAGCTCTTGCTCTAGGTCTGCTCTCCTCACAGCTCCATGATGCCAAAAATACTAACATTAGGAATTTCTATATTTATTTTTTATAATGCAACTCTCAAAGTTCATTATTTTATTCATATTTCTAATGTATTTTACAATGAATTGCCTTTGCTTTTCAGTCAATATATTAACGGACTATAGATTCATTACTTCAGAAAAATATCAACCATTTATTGCTCTAGACAAATAAGAGGATCTAGTTTTCTATAATATTGAAACAATAAGAATAAGCACAATTAGATAAAAATTGGTGATATAAATTATTGCAAAATAAAAATTAGCAAACTTATAGAAAAATACTTATTTCTATAATTTCATATTTTTAATCTTTGAAGTTTACTAAGTTTGGAAACATTGAGAAAATCATAAACAACAAAAAAAAGAAAAACCAAAGCCTTATGTACATAGAAACTGAGACCAAGAAGTTGAGAATAGGTAGATCATGAGCCTTGGGTAAAGCCTACTGATAACATTCTACTAAAGAAGCAAGGCAATAAAATGGCTCTTAATGACAAATTTCCAGACTCAGAGGTCAGTACATCCTTCAGCAACCATCAGAGAAGCTACTCCTTGCAGAAGAAAGAAACTAACTCAGAAAACCACAACTGAACAGTGTGCAGAGAAAAGCACTTTGAAGTACTCAGAATACAATGAGCTTTCAAAATCACACTAAAAAGAGAAATAGACTTGGGACAAACTTGTGTTCAAGATAAAATATTTAGGTCCAAGGATAAAACCACAGAGGGATACTATAATAAGGAAAGGCCATGTAAAAACTGTTGCTTTGAACTTATAAGAAGCATATAGAATGAAGTATTGCTTGGTACTTAATATTAACATCATTCTATAACAACATTTTATGTAACATTTTATCTCTGAAGTAATTTTCTAAAGAATTAAATCTGTTGGGGCTGGTGAGATGGCTCAGCGCATAAGAGCACCCAACTGCTCTTCTGAAGGTCCTGAGTTCAAACCCCAGCAACCACATGGTGGCTCACAACCATCCCTAAGGAGATCTGACTCCCTCTTCAGGAGTCTCTGAAGACAGCTACAGTGTACTTACATATAATAAATAAATAAATCTTAAAAAAAAGAAAAGAAAAGAAAAGAAATAAAGTTGTTGGTTGAATGGTTTGCTTGTCTGTATATATGTGTGTATATATATGTTTATATATGTAATCATGCATGAATATTTGTGGAATGTTTGAGACAGGTGTTTGGCAAAAAATGTGAATGTGTTAATGTGTAAATGAGAATGTGAGTGAAAATGTAAATGTATATATGAATGAATATATGTCTGGGCATATTTCCATGTATAATTCATCTTAATTCTTTTCCTTTCCTTTCTCTCTGGTTCACAAAGTGTTAAGCAGCCTAGCTGTAGAGTCTTCTGGCTGCCTGGACAGAGAAGGGAGTGATAGTAATAAATTTTTTCCATAATTCCCCGATGCTAAGCCACAGGTGTTATTTACCCACGCTAGTGGTTTTAAACCATAGAATAAGCAAGAGAGTTTTTTGGATTTTTAAATAGAAGTTATCAGCCAGCATTCAGTATAGTTGCATAACTAGAAGGTCAGAGACCATCAGTTTTTAAAGCTATCTCTATGTCCAATGCTATTTCCTCCTTCAAAATATTCCAGGCCAGGATGGCTCCCAGAACTTGTCATTTGTTATTTGATAAAGGATAATAGATATTTTCTAGTTGCATTGAGAGATATACACTTTTTAATAATCATTTGATATTCAAGTATCTAGTTTCAACGTTTTGGAATCTAATATGCTCTGGAATATTTCTGAAGATTCTTTCTAGTTAGAATACATGCCTATGGAGAGTCATGACAGCCTAATTAAGAGTGGATGAGGGGCGGGAGCCATCTTGGTTCCAGGACTCCACAGAAAGTTGTCTGCACAGGGGAGAGTGTGGACCACAGAAGCTAACAGCTTCTGGGACAGGCGATAGCCACAGAGCTTCTGAGGCAGTGCCATTTTCAGGCTCCAGACGTCGGCCTCCTTCCCGGCCAGAAGACAGGGGTCTGCCTGGCCCTGGAGGCTAGGATTTTGACTCAGGATCGGCAGGATCCACCTTGGTTCCCGGACTCGGCAGAAAGCAGCCTGCACAGGCAAGAGTGTGGACTACAGAAGCCAACAGCTTCTGGGACAGGCGAGAGCCACAGATCTTCTGAGTCAGCACCATTTTCGGGCTCCAGACATCCTGCCACCTTCCCGGCCAGAGGACAGGGGTCCGCCTGGCCCAGGAGTCCCTAGCCTCAGGATCCTCAGGAGCCATTTTGGTTCCGGTACTCCTCAGAAAGTTGTCTGCACAGGTGAGAGTGTGGACTACTGAAATTAACAGCTTCTGGGACAGGCCAAAGCAACACAGCTCCTGGGAAAGGTCCTGTTTTGGCCCTTCATCTTCGGCCAGGAGGAGGTCCAAAGGACAGATAACTGTGCACCTTCCCTGTAAGAGGTGAGCTTGCCTGCAGAGACTGCTCTGACAACTGAAACTCAGAGGAGAGAACTAGTCTCCCAGGTCTGCTGATAGAGGGTAACAGAATCACCAGAGGAACAATCTCTAAACAGAGACAACTATAACGACCAGCAAATATCTTCAACAAAATTATAGAAGAAAACTTCCCAAATCTAAAGAAAGAGATGCCCATGAACATACAAGAAGCATACAGAACTCCAAATAGACTGGACTAGAAAAGAAATTCCTCCCTACACATAATAATCAGAACAACAAATGCACTAAATAAAGATAGAATGCTAAAAGCAGTAAGGGAAAAAGGTCAAGTAACATATAAAGGCAAGCCTATCAGAATTACACCAGATTTTTTACCAGAGGCTATAAAAGCCGGAAGAGCCTGGACAGAGGTTATACAGACACTAAGAGAACACAAATTCCAGCCCAGGCTACTATACCCAGCCAAACTCTCAATTACCATAGATGGAGAAACCAAAGAATTCCACTACAAAACCAAATTCACGTAATAAAGAAAGAAATCAAGGACTTTTTAGAGTTCAATGAAAATGAACCCACAACATACCCAAACTTATGGGACACAATGAAAGCATTTCTAAGAGGAAAACTCATAGCTCTGAGTGCCTACAAAAAGAAACTAGAGAGAGCACACACTAGCAGCTTGACAACCCACCTAAAAGCTCTAGAAGAAAAGGAAGCAAATTCACCCAAGAGGAGTAGAAGGCAGGAAATAATCAAACTCAGGGGCGAAATCAACCAAGTGGAAACAAGAAGAACTATTCAAAGAATCAACCAAATGAGGAGCTGGTTCTTTGAGAAAATCAACAAGATAGACAAACCCTTAGCCAGACTCACTAGAAGGCACAGGGAAAGCATTCTAATTAACAAAATCAGAAATGAAAAGGGAGACATGACAACAAATCATGAAGAAATCCAAAACACCATCAGATCCTTCTACAAAAGGCTATACTCAACAAAACTGGAGAACTGGATGAAATGGAGAAGTTTCTAGACAGATACCAGGTACCAAATTTGAATCAAAACCAGGTTAATGATATAAACAGCCCTATATCCCCCAAAAGAAATAGAAGCAGTCATTAATAGTCTCCCAACCAAAAAAAGCCCAGGACCAGATGGGTTTAGTGCAGAGTTCTATCAGACCTTCAAAGAAGATCTAATTCCAGTTCTTCACAAACTATTCTACAAAATAGAAACAGAAGGTACTTTACCCAACTCATTCTATGAAGCCACAATTACTCTGATACCTAAACCACAAAACGACCCAACAAAGATAGAGAACTTCAGACCAATTTCCCTTATGAATATCAATGCAAAAATCCCCAATAAAGTTCTTGCTAACCGAATCCAAGAACACATCAAAACAATCATCCATCCTGACCAAGTAGGTTTCATCCCAGGGATGCAGGGATGGTTCAATATACAGAAATCCATCAATGTAATCCAATATGTAAACAAACTCAGAGACAAAAACCACATGATCATCTTGTTAGATGCTATGAAAGCATTTGACAAAATCCAACACTACTTCATGATACAAGTCTTAGGAAGATCAGGCATTCAAGGCCAATACCTAAACATGATAAAAGCAATCTACAGCAAACCAGTAGCCAACATCAAAAAAAAAAAAAATGGTGAGAAGCTGGAAGCAATCCCACTAAAATTAGGACTAGACAAGCCTGTCCACTCTCTCTACCTATTCAACATTGTACTTGAAGTCCTAGCCAGAGCATTTAGACAACAAAAGGAGATCAAGGGAATACAATTTGGAAAGGAAGAAGTCAAAATATCACTTTTTGCAGATGATATTATAGTATACATAAGTGACCCTAAAAATTCCACCAGAGAACTCCTAAGCCTGATAAACAGCTTCAATGAAGTAGCTGGATATAAAATTAACTCAAACAAGTCAATGGCCTTTCTGTACACAAAGAATAAACAGGCTGAGAAAGAAATTAGGGAAACAACACACTTCTCAATAATCACAAATAATATAAAATACCTTGGCATGACTCTAACTAAGGAAGTGAAAGATCTGCATGATAAGAACTTCATGTCTCTGAAGAAAGAAATTAAAGATCTCAGAAGATGGAAAGATCTCCCATGCTTATGTATTGGCAGGATCAATATAGTAAAAATGGCTATCTTGCCAAAAGCAATCTACAGATTCAATGCAATCCCCATCAAAATTCCAACACAATTTTTCAATGAATTAGAAAGGGCAATTGGCAGATTCATCTGGAATAACAAAAAACCTAGGATAGCAAAAACTCTTCTCAAGGATAAAAGAACCTCTGATGGAATCACCAAGCCTGACCTAAAGATGTACTACAGAGCAATTGTGATAAAAACTGCATGGTACTGGTATAGTGACAGACAAGTACACCAATGGAACAGAATTGAAGACCCAGAGATGAACCCACACACCTATGATCACTTGATCTTTGTCAAGGTAGCTAAAACCATCCAGTGGAAAAAAGACAGCATTTTCAACAAATGGTGGTGGCACAACTGGCTGTTTTCATGTAGAAGATTGCAAATTGATTCATTTCTATCTCCTTGTACTAAGGTCAAATCTAAGTGGATTAAGGAACTCCACATAAAACCAGAGACACTGAAACTTATAGAGGAGAAAGTAGGGAAAAACATTGGAGATATTGTTACAGGGGGAAAATTCCAAAATAGAACAGCAATGGCTTGTGCTGTAAGATCGAGAATCGATAAATGGGACCTCACAAAATTGCAAAGCTTCTGCAAGGCAAAAGACACCGTCAATAAGACAAAAAGACCACCAACAGATTGGGAAAGAATCTTTACCTATCCCAAATCAGATAGGGGACTAATATCCAATATATATAAAGAACTCAAGAAGGTGGACTCCAGAAAATCAAATAACCCCATTAGAAAATGTTTCTCAGAGCTGAACAAAGAATTCTCACCTGAGGAATACCGAATGGCAGAGAAACACATGAAAAAATGTTCAACATCCTTATTCATCAGGGAAATGCAAATCAAAACAACCCTGAGATTCCACATCACACCAATCAAAATGGCTAAGATAAAAAATTCAGGTGACAGCAGATGCTGGTGAGGATGTGGACAAAGAGGAACACTCCACCATTTTTGGTGGGATTGCAAGCTTGTACAACCACTCTGAAAATCAGTCTGGCGGTTCCTTAGAAAATTGGACATAGTACTACCAGAGGATCCAGCAACACCTCTCCTGGGCATATATCCAGAAGATGTTCCAACTGGTAAGAAGGACACATGCTCTACTATGTTCATAGCAGCCTTATTTATACTAGCCAGAAGCTGGAAAGAACCCAGATGCCCCTCAACAGAGGAATGGTACAGAAAATGTGGTACATTTACACCATGGAGTACTGCTCAGTTATTAAAAAGAATGAATTTATGAAATTCCTAGGCAAATGGATGGACCTAGAGGGGATCATCCTGAGTGAGGTAACCCAATCACAATGGAACTCACATAATATTTACTCACTGAGAAGTGGATATTAGCCCAGAAACTTTGGATACCCAAGATATAAGATACAGTTTGCTAACCTCATGAAATTCAAGAACGAAGACCAAAGTGTGGACACTTTGCCCCTTCTTAGAAATGGGAACAAAACCCCCATGGAAGGAGTTACAGAGACAAAATTTGGAGCTGTGACGAAAGGATGGACCATCTAGTGATTGCCATATGCAGGGATCTATCCCATAATCAGCTTCCAAACGCTGACACCATTGCATACACTAGCAAGATTTTTTTTTAAAGATTTATTTATTTATTATTATATGTAAGTACACTGTAGCTGTATTCAGACACACCAGAAGAGGGAGTCAGATCATTTTACGGATGGTTGTGAGCCACCATGTGGTTGCTGGGATTTGAACTCTGGACCTTCGGAAGAGCAGTCGGGTGCTCTTACCCACTGAGCCATCTCACCAGCCCCCACACTAGCAAGATTTTGCTGAAAGGACCCAGATATAGATGTCTCTTTTGAGACTATGCCGGGGCCTAGCAAACACAGAAGTGGATGATCACAGTCAGCTATTGGATGGATCACACTGCCCCCAATGGAGGAGCTAGAGAAATTACCCAAGGAGCTAAAGGGAACTGCAACCCTATAGGTAGAACAACAATATGAACTAACCTGTACCCCGGCGCTCTTGTCTCTAGCTGCATATGTATCAAAAGATGGCCTAGTCGGCCATCACTGCAAAGAGAGGCCCATTGGACTTGCAAACTTTAATTGCCCCAGTACAGGGGAACCCCAGGGCCAAAAAGGGGGAGTGGGTGGGTAGGGGATTGGGGGGTGGGTATGGGGGACTTTTGGGATAGCATTGAAAATGTAAACGAGGAAAATACCTAATAAAAAAGTAAATTAAAAAAAAAAAGAAAAGGGAACAAAATACCCATGAAAAGATTTACAGAGACAAAGTTTGGAGCTAAGATGAAAGGATGGGTTATCCAGAGAATACCCCACCCGGGGATCCATCCCATAATCAGCCACCAATCCCAGGCACTATATTGCATATGCCAGAAAGAGTTTGCTGAAGGGAACCTGTTATAGATGTCTCTTGTGAGGCTATGCCAGTGCCTGGGAAATACAGAAGTGGATGCTCACAGTCATCTATAAGATGGAACACAGGGCCCCCAATGGAGAAGCTAGAGAAAGCACCCAAGGAGCTGAAGGGGTCTGCAACCCTATAGGTGGAAAAACAATATGAACTAACCAGTACTCCTGGAGCTTGTGTCTCTAGCTGCATATGTATCAAAAGATACTGGAAAGAGAGGCCCATTGGTCAGGCAAACTTTATATGCCCCAGTACCAAAAAGGGGGAGTTGGTGGGTAGGTGAGTGGGGGTGGGGTGGGTATGGGGGACTTTTGGGATAGCATTGGAAATGTAAATGAGGAAAATACTTAAAAAATAAAATAAATAAAATAAAACAAAACAAAAAGAGTGGATGAGGGATTCTTAAATTCTATTTTTCTTTTCAAGTGATCATCATTTAATATTTTTTCAGTTGTCTACATCACAGCACTTCACATAACTGGGCCACACTGAGTTTGCTTCTCCAGACTTTACAACTTGATTTTTTTTTTTTGGCCTTTTATACTTAGAACTTTTTACTTTTACTGTCATTTTCATCGTTACAAGGCTGTATTTTTTTTTTTTTTTTTGTAGAAATCTTTAGTGACTGTGGCTTTTCCTATCTTTGTGGTTTTGATTCTGGTTTGTAGGCCTCTCTTGCTCTCTAAAATTTATCTATACTTGAGTAAAAGCATCCATCACTAGTACCCATACTTTTCTTTACCATTAAATAACAATGACCCTAACAGCAACAAAGTGGTAAAGGGTTGATGAAGAGCACATAGTGAATTACTGCTATTCTCCACGGCTTTCTCTCCATGCTCGAGTTCATTTACATTTTACATATTTCCCAGAACCATTTGCCTAAGCATGGAAGCACCTAGATTTGACTAGGATTTCTTACAATAATCATTAATTTCATAGATATGCCCAAAAGCCAATCAGATAGAGATATTTCTCAGTTGAAATTCCCTCTTCCCAAAAGACCCTGGCTTATGTCAAGTTGACAAAGCCTAACAGACATAAATGTAATGTGATTTATGCTCATAGTGTCTCCTAGATTGAAGTAAACATCTTAATAATATAGGAAGTAATTTCTATTATAAGGATTAAAATGAAATAATTACATGTATATATTTTCTGATAGAAGAACTTAAAATATAGAATTTTCTTAGCTATATTTTACATTATGTGTTGTTACCCATAGTGACCATGATCTGTTGAACACATTCCTCTAATCCAACTTCAATAGTAATCTCCCAAATGTTTGGCATTAGCTTACAGTGATGAACATCTTATCTTTGGCTTCTATGAGTACTACTGTTACTTTTTAAATATACAGCATGTATATTTAACTACAAATATACAGGAACATTTTAGCTCCCCAGTTTTTCCCAAACTCTTCTACTGCCTGTTAGCTCCAGGAAGAGGCACATTTATATCAAACACCTTCTTTCTACTTTGTTAAACAAATAAATTGATCATAATATTTCACCTAGTACAACCCTCAAATATATTTTATCATAAAATCAAATGAATCAGAAACATAGTTTCAGATTTTTTTCAAGACATTCCCATTTGAACATTAATAATCCACTCACACTAGATCAATAGTTTTCAACTGTAGCAGTATTTGAAAACAGCAGGGCATACAGATATTAAGAGATAGTATAAGTTGGCATATTTCATCAGATTCACAACATATTGTGTTTTCAGAGAAAGTCATAGGTTGGTAACCTGTGTGTTGGCTCACATTTTGTAGGTCTTGGTTAAAAAGAGTGGTGTGGCATTCTCAAATATGTAACACTTTTGAATTAGAGGTTCCTCCTGTCTGTATTTAATTCTATAATAAGTCTCATGAGTCATATAACTTATTTGACAAATATTTTAATCTGGATTCTTTCAAGGAACAGGAATAAACATTAACATGGAAATACAGGGAACATAAATTAAGGCAGTAAGATGGAAAATTTTATTCCTTTAAACCATAGAATAGAAAGCTTTCTGGATCCCTCATGGGGATGGAACACTGAGTCAACTGATAGACACAAAAAAGGTGGATGGCCTCTAGTAAAGACACAACCACCACTGGCCCCAGAGTACCCTAAGCAGTTGCTGACTCTTCATGTTCTAATTTAATATTTTCTATAATAAGTAGATGGGATTTTCAATGTACTCTAGCATGGAGAAAAATACCTATGTTCCGAAATAGAATGTTTGCAAAACAGACACTGAGATGGGTATAGTTTTGGTATACAGGCATCCCAAAATTGGTTGTAAAGCCATTGTTTTCTCATCCAGGAGGCCCAAGTGGGAATAATTTACTGGGGTCTTATCACCCTGTTCTCAAATATCCAAGAATATTAGACTGGAAAGTGATGTCTTCTCCAGTTACTGACCAGAGGACACCCAGAGAGCAATACTAATTTGACTCAAAACCTTAAAGAGTTAGCAGACCAAGTCTGACAGCCTCCTGAATTCTTGGCACCAAAGATGTGCTTTGCTCCTTGAGTCTGTTTCTGGTACAACCATGCAAGCAGAAAGTGAATAATGTATAGTGTAGGTAAGATTCTCCAAGATTACATCAATGAGTCCTTATACTGTCACTTCAAGAACGAGTGTTTTAAGTGGTACTTCTGCCCTAATTTGCTCCTGTGATATTGCCTTACCTAAGATGCTTAAAGTTCTCTTCTCTTTTCCTTTCTTTTCTTCTCTTCTCTTCTCTTCTCTTCTCTTCTCTTCTCTTCTCTTCTCTTCTCTTCTCTTCTCTTCTCTTCTCTTCTCTTTCTCCCCTCCCCTCCCCCTCTCCCCTTCTCTTCTCTTCCTCTCTCTCTCCCCCCTCGCTCCCTCTAACACCCTCTCTCCCCCCACCTTCTCTTCCCATGTCTTTCTTCTCCTCGCCTCTCTGTATGTATATGTATTTGCATGAACCAACACATCACTGAAAGAAAATGGTGATAGAATTTCAACCTATAGGAATTGGCCCTGTTCTTTTATCCTGAAAGTTCTAAGAATCAAACTCAACTCTTTAACATTGGTCAGCTATTGCCTCTATGTCCTATTCAATGTAACTGAATCACTCTATTTTGATATACGTTTGAGATTTTATAATTTTTCAAAACTATTTTAAATGCACCCTTGGCATAATATTCATGCATATTATATATAGATGGCCAGGAAAAAAATAAACAGGAGCTTGGCTTGTTGGATTTTCATTAACAAGTAAATGACATTTTTATACAGGAATGTCAAGGTGACAAGCATTGCTTCAGCAAAATCACCTTAACAAAATAATGATATATGCTTTGGTGCTATGGATCCTTTCACTGTACTCCTTCCAACAAATACAAGCAAACATATTTGCTGTTATTGCAACAAAACTTGGCTATGGCAGCTGTTTCTTTGGAACTGTTAAGAATTGCTTTGTAATTCAATTCTTTAAAGTCCACTTCCTGTTTGGAAGTGCAGAATTTCTGTTTTATGTGCATTTTTCTGGATATCCAAACAGCAGTGAAAACTGATGCAAATCCAATTTTGTGAATAACTTGCAAAGTACATGAACACACTTCTATTACTACAGAGCTAATAAAAATTTCTTGACATATCTGCCAAATTTTACAGTGGGATTAGCACTAAAATTAATTGAATTCTGTCCATCATCAAATGAAAGTCTTACCTCATTTTTGTTTATCAGATTGATATCAGATATCTAAGTCATATTAATTGTATCTCTTAAAAGGTAATTTAACCCCACTTTGTATTCAGGATTAAAGTAAACCTTAAAAACAAAACATTACTATATGTAACACTTAAAATCGATATTGGAGATTCAGGTTAACATGTCTTTAAATGTGGTGGCTAAAGTAAACAAAAACAGCATGGATTTAGGTCACAAAATCAAAATCTTTTTGGGACTGTACCTAAGGCAAATTCCACTTTTGGAATTAAAGGAAATTAGAGAAGTTTAGGGTGCATAAAATGTTTCAGTTCAGGCATTTAAAAGAAACAAGACAAACTATTGAACATCTGTTCAATGTAATCACATTGGGGAATACGACATCTTGAAATGAAACACCAAGAAAATAAAATCAAAACTTTCCTGAAGTGTAGTTTGAAGTTTAAATTTTGCTGCCTTTCAATGACTTCTTTTGATAATTTTCAGAAAACTTTAAAAACAAAGCAAAATCCCTAGAGTATTACAATCCTTAGAGTATAGATAATAATCAAATGCACAAGCAAACACGATTAATCTGTAGTTGCATCTGCCTTTAAGTTTTTAGTGCCTACTTCCTGGATAGAGGTTACTGTATCTATTTTATCTTCCTCTATTTTGGTTCTCCTTGATAGATAACAGAACGATGATGTGGACACTTAGTGGTCTGAAGCACACAGGGCACCATTGATTCAACCAATTCAAAAATCTAGCTCATGAAAGAAAAATCATTTATTAGAAATGCACTCTTTCTATGGGTTCTCTTGATCACCTGATCCAAGGATCACATGACAATAGAAGGACTAATTGTAGTGAGATAGCATGAACTAGCTGTTGAGAGCTACTAGCTTTTGAAGGTCTTCTTAGGCTAGATGTAAATTACATACAATGAAGACAGAATATTAAAGACAGAAATTCTGTAATACCAGTTGAGCCGATTAGAACCAAATTACTGATGCTCCATCTGCTAGGATGGAAATATTTTTTTTTAATTGCCTGACTGAAAAGCTTCATTTCACAAAGAATCATGTTCAGTGATCCTATGGGATGTACTTTATGGATGCAAAGGAAAGAGATAGTTAATATATGTAATCATTTTATGAGAGTTTAATGTCAACATTAGAAAAACTGGCAATTTATAAATAAAAACAGAAGGAAAGTATGTTTTCAACAACATGCAAATGTAAGTTTTCTTATTTGGCTGCCAAACCGAAAGTTGGGATTTGGATCCCCAGATCTTAATACATACATATACACATATATACACACATACACATATATGTAAATAATAGGAAAGAATAAGTATTTATGTCAGAATAAAATATCTCACTTATATGCAAATACCATGAGCATTATGTATACCATAAGAAAAGAAAAGCATGGAATGTGGAGTGCTCTATACCTTCCTAAGCTCCTCGGTATATCTTAGTCAATATGAAAGCACCCTTGGTTTACATAAATTATTTCATGATCTTGGTTTTTTTATTATAGTTTCACCAAGGGAAGAAAACACACACAAGTCTGGTGCATACATTGTTATTTTACTCTTTTTACCATGATATTACTTTGAAAATAATCCCCGTTGTTGAGAAGATAACCTGATAATATAATATTAATCAAAATGTCATATATAGAATGTATATTATTTCATATCATCTGAGTGAGAAATAATAATCCCAGATGAATTTGTAATTATTCTGAAGATTAATAGAGAATATACATTAGATAATTTTGCAAAAAATAAGAATAAGTAGATATAAATATTCTGAAAACTATATGTTTTACTTATTGGTTCAAAAATATCATTGATTGGCTCACTAATGTCATGGAATTGAATGCTCTTTTTTTTATAAGCTTCCAACTAGTGTAAATCATGGTCTCATGTATATATGATATGCCTTCATATTGGGTCCTGCTTATGCTTTTCATTGCCTTTATGCTAATACGCAGCCTGCAAGAGAAGCCTCCAACTTCCAAATCAAAATGAGCACAGCTAAGAGAGGAGAGAAGGAGCAAGCATCACCGAAGCCTTCAAACGTATTGTTAAAACTAGCACATGTTTCTGCTGCCCATATCATACTGATCCAAGATGAATAGGCAAGCTGGCACCAGTGTAAACAGCTTGCTTAATCATTGAAGAGAGAATTAATAACAGCACTGCTGGTAGCCAGAATGTGTTATTCCCAAACTGAATACAAATAACATTCAAATACGTCCATGATTCATGCTTACTTGGAACAGGGCAAGAACAACAAAAAAAAAAATCCCTTTGATATCATCTATGACAGAATGGCATTCACATAACTTGATTTCTGCTCTTTCAACAAGGACAGTTCCCTCCCTCATTTAATATCCAGTCTAGTTAAAACATAAAATGTACACAATTGCTAAATTTCCATAACATCTAGGAAGAATCAAACTAGAAGCCCCCGCATCCTACATATTTCCCAGGAACAATGTACACAGGTCTTAGTTCTACCAAATACTTGCTTTTACTTACTCAAATGTCCTGATGTTACAACAAAGTAAGACATAATTTCTTTCCCCTAGAAAATTAGTATGGCCTAACTTGTAGTATTACAAATATGTCCCAAGTAGTCTTTGTCACATGGTAAACAATGAGTGAAGTCAATGTGTATCAATCGCAGCTACCATACTTAAGATTAATTTTAAAATGTATTGCCATGTGTAAAGCTTCTAGTGTCTGTGCTATTTATAGATTGATGTATGACTAATTGAAAGAATTCAGAGATTAATCTTTCTTCATATTTAATATAAGTATTTTGTAGCATATTTTTGTGAATTCCAAATTATATTCCTTCATTAAGACACAATTATCAGCCGGGTGGTGGTGGCACACACCTTCAATAACAGTACTTGGGAGGCAGAGGCAGGCAGGCAGGCAGATTTCTGAGTTCGAGGCCAGCCTGGTCTACAGAGTGAGTTCCAGGACAGCCAGGCTACACAGAGAAACCCTGAGAAACCCTGTCTCAAAAAAAAAAAAGAGAGAGAGAGAGAGAGAGAGAGAGAAAAGAAAAAAGACACAATTATTTTCCTCAAATTTGAAGGAAATTTAGAGTACATATTTACTGGGTTCTCTAATGGTATACATAAGTTCTTTCAAAGAAATGTATTTGAACTAAACTTTCAGAGTGCTCAATTTAGGAACTCATTTCATAGAAGTTTGTAATAAAACGAGTGCATATCACACTTCAAAATTAATATGTTAAAAACTAACCTCCTCAGAGCTCATATGAATGGGATTAATCTCTTTTTAGTGAAGGCTTTAAAAAGCTTATTCACACCATTTGAAATGGGAAGACACATTGGAAGGCAGGAGCTAAGGATTGAATGAAAGTTTAGAGACATGAAGAGTGCAAAACAACTGAAATACTGCACTACTGACTGAAGGACTACGGAAAAGCAAAATGGTGGCAGCTCACAGAACCACTCTTCTGAGGATTCTAATAAGACTATGTACACAGTGCAGATGTAATGGTTACTGCTTTGGAAAATGTGAAAATCTGTTACAAAATGGGGGCCTTAGTCCCTCTTAGATATGAAATCTGTAATCCCACATCCCTGACAAGAACAAATAAATATTTTTCCAGCTCATATAAACAAATCCTGAATCAAACAAAAGCAGAGAGATCATTCTACCCCTATATCTTTGTTGTCCTTCAGTGCTTCCACAGTGATATTCATACAATCCCAAAGCATCTCTTCCTATAAAAGAAAATAAACTGGACCAACTTGTGTTGTAACAGACAAGAAAGTAGCAGAGACGATATGAGTAATCTATGTGATCCAACAGCAGAAAACTAAATGCCTCTGAGCACTGAGGAGGGCCAAGATGGGACCAAACTGCCTCTGATGCTTCAATTAAACAACTATAACATCAGAAAAGTAAAATAAACACAAATCAACTGTGTTTTGAAAAGATATATATGAAGTGAAATTTATTTCCTTGTGGAAATTACATTCCTTGAAAGTGAGCTGAAGAATGAAGAGGCTGAGTAACACAAAAGTAGCCAATGTTCATTTGATGAGTTGCAGACGGGTTAAGGAAAAGTCTTGGCCTAAGACAAATAGGGTTAGTTCCAACTGACTACATGTCCAGTCCACATTGACTAATCTCTCATGAATGTTTATGTAACTCTTGGGTGGGTACCAACATAGTTAAACCAGGACCCTGTTAGAATAACAAGGATAAACTACAAGAAACTTAATTGCTCTACAACTTTGACAAGTACCTCCCTGTTCACATTGGCCAAATACTTCAAAACCAACTGATTTATTTATTCTAAGTGATAAACTTAATAAGATCAACATGAGATAAAGGTAGATAATCTTGCTTTAATTAAAAAAGTGTTGCCTACTAAATTAGAAGAATGGAATGAATGCATTAAGTCAAAGGAGAAATAGAAAATACTGATCATAATGATGAAAGAAGTAGCAGAAAAATATTTTGAGAGGAAAAATGCAAAAGATTTGACAAACTACTCATCATTGCATAAACATTTTTCAAATGAATGAACAGTTCAAATAAACTACATGAGTCCTCAATTTCTATCAATCAAAATGACAACATAACCAAAAGTTTAGTGAAGATCATAATCAAAGAGATATATGTTAAATTCAACATCATTTAAAGAATATAATCTGATGGAATAGATTCATTTCAAAGGGCTACATGATAAAAACATTTTCATAAATAACAAACTCCAATTTAAAATGTAGCAATGAAGTGTAGGCTTAATTGTAGTACAGACTTAAGAAAGTAGCAGTCATAAATTGAATGAAGTATCAGAGCCATGCTACATGATACAGTGGCACACATTTATGATGAGAAATATTGGGAGGTCTTGGAGGCAGGAAGATTGAAATGTCAAGGTCTTTTATTAGCTAGAGAGTAAGTTAAAAGTGATTCTGAGATTAGTGAGACCTCATCTCAAAAACAAAACAAAATGAATTACAGAACTTGAAAACTCACTTCTAAAGCAATGTTATGCTACATTTTAGGAACATGCTAGACATAAGTTGAGAAATTGCACATTGTGTCACTGGAATAAGTAGATCATGATACATGGGAGCCAACATGGGGCTTAATATTAAAAGAGAAGCAGAGACCTCTGAAAAGAATCTACTGGCTTTCTTTCCTGGCTATACAATTTGTAATACTTCCACAGACATTGGAAACCAAAGTTTGTTATACATATGAATGTGCTTCATTAAACGTTCATGATAAAGTGTACAGTCAAGAATACTGACTCCAACCTACTTATATATCTATTTTAAAGGCCTGGATTCCATAATTGCCAAGAATTTATTCTGATGTTTCTGCTTGTCTGCTTGTGTGATATTTTCAGACTCCTCTCTATAGTTAGTTGAGTCCTCTGCTCAACTATTCTTGAATTTTCTGACTCTTAGAAAGTATAGAAATTGGCACTGTCCTTGGGAAACCTGGTTGAATTTTTTTTTCTCTTTCTTACTTCCATTGTTGTTGCTGTGCTTACAGTAAAGTGAGGAAACACTTTGTTTCAACTGAGTTAATACCAACGAAGCTATTAGAACTAAATTGAAAAAATGGTTGTCTTGGTAGAAATTATTAGGTTTCATGGGATTTTAGATTGGGTCAAACAAGTGATAAAGTTGATAAATAGTTCAATAAATAAAAATGACACTAGTTAATGAGAATTATTTCACCATGCCCATTAAAACACAAAATAATAAAGGAAACGATTACAACCATGCCTAAAGCTAAACTATGTCAATGCAGCAGGAAAGATAAAGCAGATAATTCTAGGTAGAGTTATGGAAAAATAGAATCATGAATACTGAGTAGCCTGGAGAACACAACAGTGGTCTGGGAACACAACAACTAGCAAAGGGTTGCACTTCCGTTACAGCTTCACTGGTACACATCTGACAAACATTCTTGGTGTGTAGGTCACGGCCTGGCATCATTTGAAATTGTTTCTGCATAGAATGTCATGTTAGGGAGGGAGAATAGATTTTAAACATTGGGACCCTTTCCTCTTATTGATTTGTCTCCTCTAGCTTTAATAGGAGAGGAGGTGCTAGTCATATATTCATTTGATTTGACATGTCTGGTTGATTCCTTGGGAAGCCCGCTCTTTGCTGAAGCAAAAGTGTGGAGGAGTGGATGGGACAGGGCAGGAAGAAAGGGGTTGGCAGAGAGAGGCTGAGAAGAAAGGAGGGAGGAGAAACTGTAGTCAGGATGTAAACACACACACACACAAAGAAACAAACATCATTTTCATTCACAAGCATGCTGGGCATCAATCACAGATGTTAGAGGTAAACGTATGTACTAAGAAACAGATGTTTACCTGTCTTCTAGTTTGGTCCAGTTTACTGCTTCTTGTGCTTTCTTTGTACATCTTATTTAGTGTGACTTATTCTTGTGTCTTTTATAAATTCTAATGTTTTAAGGCACAGTTCACTATTTTATTTATCAGGAACTGTTAGGTAATTTGGCGAATTACCTACTTTCACTCTACATTTAGTCTTGCTCATCATTTATTTTAATGCAGTGTCAAGAATTACAGTTCTAGTAACACTGTAGCTTTCTTCAATATGTTTTGCAAGCTGCATGGTTTATTATTAATTTTTGAACTGTCATTCTGTAACTTGAGTTGTCTTCACATTAATTTTATGCATATCTTGTCAATCTCCTGAACCTTGCTTGATGTTGAAGGATCTCTCTTTTGAACCAATTGTCAGAGAAATATAATGTTCATGAATTTTTATGTTTGGCATCAATAAAACTTTCAAAATACACACTCAAACAGTAAAGTGTAAAATGACTTATGGGACTATAACTTGATAAGTTATCCAAAGAATAGTTCCACAATTTTTATTCTGAATATGTGTGATATTATTTGAAGATATTTCAGATCTTCCTCAAATGGATGTTACAGAATATGCTGGTAAAATGATGTGAACTTCCAAGTCACTTCATTTCAATGACCACATTTCACTGACAGTAGGATAATTTTCCCCTCAGGCATTGACATCTTACCACAATTGCCACCTTTCAGCAATTTCAATTATCACTTTACTGATTGACACCTTTGAACATTTGTCAACATGTTCAGTTTATTTTTTTTTCCTGGATGACATAAGCACATTTTGAAACAGTCAAGCAAGTCAAATAAGGTGGACTGTTCAGAGACATCATTCTGGCAGCCTACAATGAGACAAGCTGGCCAGAAAAGAAAATAGCAATGTGCTGAGGTCTTATATCTAGCAATTGCACGTTAGAGACAAGCCAGTGAGAAATTCATAATAGTTTTAGCAATGGAGTTGACAAATGAAAGGCAAATGATACTGCAGAGTATTTGACTGACCATGTGTACAAATCAGATAAATACATAAATGTGTGTGTGTATTCAGATATGTACATATGGTGTGCTGTTTCTATATGGATGTGTGTTCACATATTTTTTGTGGATATGTGTGTTGTATTGCTGTTTTGGGGTGCATATGTGTGTGTGTGTGTGTGTGTGTGTGTGTGTGTGTGTGTGTGTGTGTGCAGGGGTCAAATTAAGAGAGCTTTGGCATTGTAAGGAATTTGACCCATGATGTTGTTTATACTAAACTCTGATAGATTTTTTTAATAATGACTTGGGCTCCAACTAATGTAGTTCAGAGAAAAATCAGAGCCAATCCTAGGGCAATCTATTGTTTTCTTGAATCCAGATAGAACTAGCAGGGGTTATCACTGCTATATTATCTACATAACTGACCTGCTATAAAATAGCAAAGGCTAATCTTCTGATAAGCTTTCCACATCTATTGAACATGATAAATTTTTAGCATTCACACAAAATACAGAAATAAAATTTCATAAAATCTATAGAGTTAAATTATTTACATATAATTATAAGTATAAAGACACACACACAAACACACACGAAACAAAACGAAAACACTGCCCCCAAACATTAAATTTTAGGTGAAAATCTCTGATAGATAATGATATATGAATGGATAATTTGAAAAAAGAAATATGGGCCAACATATATAGAGAAATGTATCTACCATTCTAACTACTAACTTTTATATAACAATGTAATGCTTAATTCATAGGTAAAGTTGATACAAAGTGAATATGCCTGCATTTCTATTGCTAAATAAAGTTTTAGATCTCTAGCTATAAGCTTTTGAGATGGTATTTAAAAATCAGAATTATTTTATGCTTGTTATAAACTATTTTGAATCCAAGATATCATATTTTGTCACTGGAAAAAAGTTGGATATTTTTCAGGTATGAATCTTAAATGTATTTGAATATTAATTAATAAAATGTAGACATTTGGGTAATGTGATAAACAAAAAAGAATCTTCCCAATAGAGAATGTTGCTTGTTTAGATATATTAAAGTGTTCGAATCACTGAATTTGTGATTTGCAGAAATTCAATATTAAAACCTATATGGCAGGAAAAATTAATTACCTTAGTACAATCACCAAAGGGGAATTCCCTTTGTTATGATAAGTTGCTTTTAGTATGAATTAGTTTTGAACTAACCCAATTACACATCACCACTCAAGTGTGATATTAAATTGAGTAAGTTAAGTGGTATGAAAATACTTTTATAAGAATTGTTTGGTAACAATAAAAGATGTAAAAATGTTCACCTTAGAAAATGTGAATTACATATAAAAATATATATCTATTAAATCAATATTAAAATAGATGTTTCTTAATTTATTATTAATAGAATTTATCAATCATTGAGAATATTATGACAGTAAACTAACTATAGTTCATTGTAAATTCCAGGGCAAAAAATTTACATGATTTGAAAGATGCTTTCTAAAGGACAGTAATGCTTTATAAGTGTTAAATTTTGTAATATAATTTAGAACAAAAGCTTGTAATATATTGCTAACATATGTTTTCTTCTGAATGTTCCTGCACATATAAACCACTATTCCTGTTGTCTGTATGTTTTCTGTGTATGTTTGTTTGTGCAGGTGTGTCTGCACAGGCAAATGGAAGCCCTATTGTCAACCTTAGGTGTCAGTGTAACTCCTTACGAGTGCACCACATTTAATTAATTAATTAATTAATTAATGTTCAGGAAGTGCCTCTCACTGTTCTATGGATGAATCCTAGAAATATTTTAATTTCTGTAAACTCAGCACTGCAATTTCAAGGGTACATGGACACATTTGTAATTATGGGAATCAAAGCCTGGTTCTCATGCCAAAGAGTTTGTTCCTGAGAGGCTCTGCCAGAGCCTGACAAATACAGATGAAGGTGCTCTCAGCTAACCATTGGACTGAGCACAGGGACCCCAATGGAGGAGTTACAAAAGGATTGAAGGAGCTGAAGGGGTTTGCAACCCCATAGGAAGAGCAACAATATCAACCAAGCAGATCCCCCAGAGCTCCCAGGAACTAGACCACCGACCAAAGAGTTCACATGGAGCGACTCATGACTCCAGCCACATATGTAGCAGAGGATGGCCTTGTCTGGCATCAGTAAGAGGAGAGGCCCTTGGTCCTGTGAAGGTTCCATGCCCCAGTGTAGGGGAATACCAGGGCAAGGAGGTAGGAGTCAGTGGGTGTGTGTGGGGGGGGAGCACCCTCATAGAAGCAGAGGGAGAGGGGATGTGATAGGAGGTTTCTGGTAGGGAAACTGAGAAAGGGGATAACACTTGAAATTTAAATAAAGAAAATATCCAATAAAAGAAATGAAAAACTAAAGACAAAAAAAATAAATAAAATATGAAAATATCTCAGGAATAATTCATTAAAACCTTTGAAGCCATGTTAAATTTTTTGAATCTAATATGAATCTATTGATGATCTGGCTTTCATTTGTTTGTGTATTGTCAACATTATTTACTAAATTACATATAAATCTACTTACATAATAAAATATACATAGAACAAGTAAATGCAAAATGTAGATTAGAAAACACAAATTATTCATAGAATACTTTACCAAAATCCTTCATTTAAAATAAAATTACAGATTTTGAAAAAATACATAAGAAAATAAGCAATCATCAATAATTGCTTAATATCAATTTTCTAGTCATTCCATATTCTTTAATCATTCAGAAGTCAAATCTCTGTCCAGGACATTTTGCTCCCACTATTTTCAATATATATTCATATGTATACATATAGGTGTAGGCATATGCATATAGCCAATATAATTTATATATATACATGTATATATACACACAATATAATTTATATATTGTTTATCTAAATACACTATATATGTATATATGTACATATACATATATATACACATATACATATATATAATTTTTTATGTTTTAAATAAGGACATTTTATCACTTAAATATTGCATAGTCACTATTGCTCTGTAGTAAGGCTTGAGGTCAGGGATAGTGATTCCCCAGCAATTCTTTTACTGTTAAGAATTGCGTGCACTATTCTGGGCTTTTTGCCTTTCCAGATGAATTTGAGCATTGCTCTTCCCATGTCTTTGAATAATTATGTTGAGATTTTGATGGGGTCTACCCTAATCTGTAGCTTGCCTTTGGTGTGGATGGCCATTTTTACTATGTTAACTCTGGCAATTAATCCTTGAGCATGGGAAATCTCTCCATTTTCTGAGATCTTCTATTTCTTTTTTGAGAGATTTGAAGTTATTGTTGTACATATCTTTCACTTGTTTGGTTAGAGTTACCACAAGATATTTTGTATTATTTGGGACTTTTGTGAAGGGAGTTGTTTCCCTAATTTTTCCCCAGCATATTTATCTTTGTATAATGGAAGGCTACTCATATATTTGAGTTAATTTTATATTTGACCACTTGGCTGAAGTTGTTTAGCAGCTGGAGAAGTTCTCTGGTAGAGTTTTTGGGGTCATTTATGTATACTATCATATCACCTGTAAATAGTGATACCACAGTGATAAAAACTGCATGCTATTGGTACAGAGACAGACACATAGATCAGTGGCATAGACGTGAAGACCTAGAAAAAAGACTACACTCTTATGGGCAAAAAGCAAAACATATGCAATGGGAAAAAGAAAACATCTTCAACAAATAGTGCTGGTTTAACTGGCTGTCGGTATGTAGAAAAATGAAAATAGACCCATATTTGTCACCTTGTACAAAGCTCAAGTCCAAGTGGATCAAGGACCTCAATATAGAACCAGATACACTGAGTCTAATAGCAGAGAAATTGGTAAAGAGCCTTGAACTCTTTGGCTGAAAGGGAAATTTTGTAAACAGAACTCCAATAGCACATGCTCTAAGATCAAGAATTGATAAATTGGATCTCATGAGACTGAAAAGCTTCTGTAAGGCAAAGGACATAGCCAATAAGACAAATCGCAACCTTCAGATTAGGAAAAAAAATCTTCACTAACCCCACATCCAATAGAAGGCTAATACCCAAAATATATAAAGGACTCAAAGAGCTAAAAACCAAAAAATCAACAATCCGATCAAAAATGGGGTATAGAACTAATTTGAGAATTCACAACAAAGGAATCTCTAATGGCTGAGAAAGACCTAAAGAAATTTTCAGAGTCCTTAGTGATCAGACAAATGCAAATCAAAACGACCCTGAGATTTCACCTTACACCAATCAGAATGACTAAGATCAAATCCTCAGGTGACAGCACATGGTGGTGAAGATGTAGAGACAGAGGAATACTCCTCTATTGCTGGTGGGAATGCAAACTGTTACAATCACTCTGGAAATCAATCTGGAGGTTTCTCTGAAAATTGGAAATAGATCTACCTGAAGACCCAGCAACACCACTCTTAGATATATACCCAAAAGATGCCCCACCATGCCACAGGGGCTCCTGTTCCATTATGTTCATTGCAGCCTTGTTTGTGATAGTCAGAAGCTGTAAACAACCCAGATGTCCCATGACAGAAGAATGGATACAGAAAAATGTGGTTCATTACACAATGGAATACTACTCAGCTATTAAGAGCAAGAACATCCTGAGTTTTGCAGGCAAATGGATGGAAATGGAAAATATCATACTGAGTGAGGTAACTCAGACTCAAAAGGTCATGCATGGTATGTACTCACTAATAAGTGGATATTATCCAAAAATGTACTGATTACACAGGACACAGTCCACAGAACTCAAAAAGTTCAACAAGATGAAGGACCCATGTGATGACTCCTCACTCCCACTTGGGTGGGAGAAGAAAGCAATCACAAGGAGGGAGGAAACGAGGGACCTGGGAAAGAAAGTGAATGGGGGGAGGAAAGAGGGGAACATGATGTGGTATTCGGTGGGGGGAAAGGACTGAAGCCTTGAGGGCCAACAGAAAGAAGAAAAGTGGAAACCTCTGGAGGTAGGAAGTTTGAGGGACCCTCCAGAATGTACCAGAGACCTCGGAAGTGGGAGACTCTTAGGAATCAAAAGTAGGCACCTTAATGGAGATGCTCTACAGTGGGGAGAGGGAATGTTTAAGGCCCACCTCCAGCAGAAAGTCAGGCCATCAAGTGAGGGATGATGGGTTGCCATCCCATAGTAACAACTCTGACCCATAATGGATACTGTCTGAAAGAGCTGCAGGGATGGAAATGGAGAAACGCCTGAGGAAAAGAAGGTCCAGCAACAGGCCCAAAATGGAATCCAGATCAAGGGGAGGCCCCAAGGCCTGACACTATTACTGAGGCTATGGAGCACTCACATAAAAGAGACCTATTATGACTGTCCTCCGAGTGACTCAACAAGCATCTGAAAGAGTCAGATATAGATGTTTACACCCAATCAATGGACAGAAGCTGCTGATCTATGTGGTTGAATTAGGGAAAAGATGAAAGAAGCTGAGGAGGAGGGCAACCCTGTAGGAGGACTAGTCTCCATTAACCTGGACCCCAGAGGTCTCTTAAACACTGGACCACGAAAAAGGCATCATACACCAGCTTATATGAGGCTAGCAACACATATAATGCAGAGGACTGCAGGTCTTCGTTTAGTCAGAGAAGATGCACCTAACCCTTAAGAGACCGGAAGTCCCAGGGATGGGGTGGGGGTTGCGGGTTCGGACATCTCATGGAGACAGGAGAGGTGGGAGGAGGTATGGGATGTGGAACAGTCAGAGTGTGGATACAGAGGGGAAATAAAATCTAGAATTTAAAATAAATAAGTAAAATATTAAAATAAATAAATGAATATTGCATATTCTATTTAAAAGGAAATCCCTTTTTGTTCCTATGGATAACAAATGCTATAGATGTACTCTTTCAGTATGTAGTCTTTAAAGTGTCAATTGTCACGTTGTAAGTTTGCACTTTTGGGGTAAAGAAGGATGCTGTGATTTATTAATATGCTTTAAAATATTTAATCATGTTAATTTCCCTAATATATTTACTCTTAATTACTTCTTTTTACTGATCAGAAGCCTTTGGTTTGACACAATGGTACTTAATTTTTTTTGCAGTTTTTGTACGTGATCAGAAATAATAACATTAAAATAAAGACAGAAAGCACACTAAAGTTGTGTAAATGTTCCTCCTAATTTTTTGCCTTCTTTGATTTTATTCATGAGATTGTATAATATTTATCCAATTCCATTAATATGATTTTTGTTTTTTATTTTATTGGAAATAGATTTTCCATATATTGTTGTTTTTTCCTCTCTCAAATGCCCCCATTCACTTTCACATCTCCTCATATCCATACACTTTCTGTCCCTTAGAAACCAAACAGGGATTGAAGAAATAATAATACATTTTATATATAGTAAGATGAAACAAACAAACAAAAAAAAACCCAAACAAGTTGGAATTGGATAAAGCAAATAAACACAACGATAGGCATAAAAAGCATCCTAAACACATATAGATTCAGCAATACACATATTATTAGCACACAAGATTTCCTTGCATAAAGCAACAGCAGGCAGAGGAGCCAAATCTGAACCTTGTCTGCATCACATCAGCTCCTAGAGATGAAAGAAGTAAACACAAATTCCCATCCCTTACTTGTCGCGCCCGCTCTCGACCAGCAAGAACAACGCGACCACCAGTCCTTCTAACAGCTGTTTATTCAGTCCTGATTCTTCTTGTTTATATCTCCCCCGAACCCTGGGCCTCTCACTCCTTTTATACTCTCTCTCACCGCAGGCCACGCCCCCTCGCCAGTCACGAGGCTTCAGCTAATCAGGGCAGCAGGGGCAAATCTCCACCAAATTGGATTCACCTGTATCCTGGTACACCTGCACAGCACTCAAGATGTTTGTGTCTTATATGAGGAAGTCAGGTGCAAGTCATATGACTTAGCTGCAGTCCCTGGCGCCTTTGGGACTGCCGCCACACCCGCTCCCCACACTTACTCAGAATCTATCCGCTAAAACGTCTTCCAGTAGTTTTACAATTTTAAGTTTTACACTTCAATACTTAATTTATTTTGTATTGGCTTTTACAAATGATTTATAATAACTATCTAATTTCACTCTGTGACAGATAGATCTCAAGTTTCATTAAAAATGTTGTCCTTGTAACAAGTGTTCTTGGGAAGTTTAGGTAAAACAGAACCACCTTTCTATGTCTGAGATCATGTCTGTGTTTACCATTCTGTCCCATTGATTGACTGGCTTTATAAAATTACCAAACTTTTTTGAAGACTATTTTTTTGTTCCATAGTATGACATTATACAAAATCAAATATAATAAATCTATTATATTTATATAAAATTGTTTCAAGCTCTGCTTTTAGCTAATGCTTTTCATGCCAGCTTAGTGAAATTGTATTAATTTGTAAAAAAAAATCACTGTACATGTGTTTTCTGTATATTAGTTCATTTAGCATTGAGTTCTTTAATGATAATATTATTATTCCCCATTTCATAGGCAAATATATATCTCAGAATATTTCAGAGATGAGCACTCCTAGGTCAGTACAACGTCCTCACTGACTATGTAGCTAAAACTGTAGTATAATTTTCAGTGTTCATTTGTTGATAAGTGATATGCATGCACAATACTTTCTAAAATATTATCTCAAACTAGTATATTCATTGTTAGCTGAAGATGTGAATAAAAAATTACCTTTGTGCAACAATTTATATATTTACAGAAGCCCCTTTTCATGTAGTTAATAATATAGTTACAAATAAAAAAATGACAAAACATTAGTTTCCATTTTAAACATGTTTCCATATGTACTATTGGCTTAATTATAGCATTAATGATATATACTTTAGTTAATATGAGTACATGAAAACATGTTTTATTTAAGAATTATGTGATTATTATGAGTTTTTATTAGATTACTAACTAAAAAAGCATTCAGGAAAATATATTTATTAAGTTTTGAGAAGTCTAAACAGTGAACATAGGTGTGTACATAGTTTCAAACAGTAATTGTATAGAAGTGGCATAATTGGTTCATGTGAGGAACATGCTTAAGAAATCACATGTATTTATTTTCTCTTATTTAATATAACATAAATATGTGGCCTTATGTATGTGTGGGGCTCATCAAACAGCTTCCCAGATTATGGAAGTAACACAAATATCTGTGTCATTCAGTGTGACAACTTTAAGAAAGCCAGATTTCATTTCACTTCTTTCTTTCTTTCCTTCCTTCTTTCTTGCTTTCTTGCTTTCTTTCTTGCTTTCTTGCTTTCTTCCTTTCTTCCTTCCCTCCCTCCCTCCCTCCTTTCTTCCTCTCTCTCTCTCTCTCTCTCTCTCTCTCTCTCTCTCTCTCTCTTTCTTTCTTTCTAAAATTTATTTACATTTCAAGTTTTATTCCTTACAAGGTTTCTCCCTGGCCTTGAAACTCCCTATCTCATCCCCATCCCGGTGCCTCTATGTGGGTGCTCCTGCACCCACCCACTCACTCCCATCTCCCTGCACTTGATTCTTTTCATGCTGTTGTGTGATTTGGTCCAAGTCTGGATTTCTCTTTCGATTTCCCTAGTTGCCATTTGAGACTGAGTAAGTTGGATTTATGCAAATTATTTTCTGGGAGAAAATATTTAAATCCTGGAGCAATAATTCACCTGAAAAGAATGGGTGCTCAGAATATATATGGAATTTAATTTTGAAAGTTGGAAAATGGACACATTCCTGTCAAGAAGGAACAATGGAGAAAAGCAGGGCTCTGGAAAAACCATCCAGCATTTCCCTAGCTCTTTCTCGTAGACTCTTTAGAAAACCTATATTTAACATAGATATTTATGTTTAATTTCTTATATGCCATAGTCCTGTTTAGATTCTTCTCTGCTTCATCTAGACATCTTTAAAGATATGTAATGAATATGGTTACATTTTAAATAAATTCCCATGCTAAGTGAAGACACAAGTGGGAAAAGAGTCTTCTGCCAGGTCAGGTTCCCAGTGGATTGCACTCTCCCTGGAAAGCACCCGGGCATCAGTTCACTGTCTCTGTGACTTCTGGTAGAGGCAGCTCAGTGTCTGCATTTGCAATTATGGGCATTATCTCCATGACTCCCATATCACATTCCAAAGTAAAGTGAAAAGTAAAATATCAGATACAATATAGTCCGTGCAAGTCAGCATTGTGAGATGTCATCTTTTCATGCAAATTTTCCTTTAAGTAACATGATAGGGGTTTGGTGCTTTAGTAAGAATAAGAAAAAGTGATAATTTATAAATTACATAATTCATATTCATCAAAATTAATCTATTATCAGCAGACTTAAGTGCACAATTATAGAGGTTGATATGTATGCACAATATTGTACAAGGAAATGCAAAAGCGTGATGATGAAAATTCTTACAAAAGTGGATATAAATGACGACCTGGATTTCATAAATAACAGTGATAAAATCAAATGACTTCTTTCTTGGTGACAGAAGACTGAATGCCTTCCCCTGAGAACAGGAGCAAACCAAGGTTGACTACTTGTGGTATTTATGAAATGAAAGTTTAATTTTATTTAATGAAATAAAGCTCATAAGAGTGAATACTGTGAGATACAATAATGACTTGTCAGTCAAGACATAGCCTTTGGTGAAATTGTGACAGAATTCTAAGAGGAAACTAAAAACCATAACAACTTTCTGATAAGATTTGAGGTCCACATCACAGGAAATCATGTGTGATTTCCAAGCCCAGTGGTTATGGAGGGTTAATACACTTAGAGCAAACTTTTTAGTACTTTCCTGAACAATGAGATTGCTGTTAACTGACATCTCAATAGTCATAAGTATCCCCGTATGTATGTACTGCATAGGCTTCATCAGAGATGGTTCATATTGTAATGAGTGGAAATTGAATCACATTCTTCTAACTGGTCAACGTTCTCAAAATAAAGGATAGTTAAGTGGTTTGTTCAAACTGGAAGAACTGTAGCACTCCTTCCAATGCTCAGGAAATGTTAGAAGAGGGGATGTAAATGATATAAGAGCCAGAAAATGCTGAACTATGTAGCAAAAAAATACTGCTTTTGGACAGGACATCATTTTTACATTTATGAAATAATAGCAGCTCTGTTTATTTGCACAACATCAGCACAAAATCCACCGACTTAGAATTTCACTATGTCTGAGAGAGGGACCCATGAAGGCCTACACCTTGCTAGAGAACTTTTTGGCAATTAAAAGTTGCTTCGGAAAGAGTGCTCTTTTCTTCAGTGGTTTAGGTACATATAAATTGCCCATTACCTTGCTAAATTACTTCCAACCCAACGAAGTAACTATAATTAGACTCTGTTGGCTATACATAAATAAAAAGGATGGACTTAGTGGGCTTGATGGCTTCCAGTGAGAAAAAGAAGGTGGATGAGAGACAGGCTAATTAATAAGGATTGAAAAAGAAGCTGAAATTCATTATATAAATAAATACATGAAACTATCATAGTAAGTTAGGTTTTAGAAAACATGAAATACAATACAAGTAAAGGTGAATAAAAATATATTGTTTCAAAACAGTATATGTATATATGTAGCAAAACAGTCTAACATACCATGTTACTGTTGAAGAATAAAGAATCCTACTGAAAACTGTTGAGAGATCAGTAGTTAATTTTCATAGCAGGATGTTTAAAGAATGCAAATAGTGAGGAAACCACGCTTAATTCATAGCAAAAATTGTATATGCAATAACTTTTTTGTCTCTTAGAGTGACAGAAATTCAGTAAGGTGAAAATGCATGGTATTTTGTACATAGATTGTGAAATAATGCTTGTGTATACTCTCTAAAGTCATATAGAAAGGAACAGTTTCTGGAAAGTAATTTCATGATATATAATGTCCAAATGGTTCCATTAATCAAGATACTAGTAAGCCATATTTCTAAATGGTGGGGAGGAGACACACCTTGTACTTGTAGTCATTTCCACGCCTAGTGAATAGATTCTGGTCCCTTGACTGTTTCCGGCTACTAGTGAGGCATCATAAAACAACAGAGCTAGAAATGGATGTTGTAAAACTTAGTTTAATTGCCAACTAGATACAGCCTAAAATCATCTGAGAGGAGAGCCACAGAGTGAGGGACTGGCTGAATCAGGTTGGTCTGTGCTAATGTCTATAAGAATTGTCTTGACTATATTAATTTATCTGTGACGGTTCATCTTTGAAGTGGGTGGCCCAGTTTCCTGGATATGAGCTCAAGTGCATACCCTGTTTAAATGTGACTTTTATTTCCTCAGATGAGGGATGAGATGAGAGCCTTACCCAAGCTTAGGCTGAGCTCAGAGCATTTCTCTTCTAACTATCTCTAGGACTAGCCCAGGAAGTTTCTAGCTTCCATACAATCTAATCTTCCAAGCTGACTAATTCAAGACAGCTTCACTTATTTTCTGACTGAGTTGCTCTTCTTGGCTTCATTTAAACTTTGGCAATATGCTGTAATCTTCTGGCTCTTCTCATTCTCTGTCTTGTTCTGTCTTTACTTGTGTCTAGCTTATTCTCTGTAAACAATTTCTGTAAAGCTGTCCTGGAAAATGGCCACACACACACACACACACACACACACACACACACACACACAGAGGAGAGAGAGAGAGAGAGAGAGAGAGAGAGAGAGAGAGAGAGAGAGAGAGCCACCACATCATTACCTATTTTTCTCTATCACTGTTCTCAAGTAGCCGTTCTTTCTTCTGCTATTCTCCTGTGACTTGGATGTATACTACCTCTAACTCATTCTGTCAAATCTTTCTCTGACTCGACTGCATTTCAATTAAACATCACTTTCAAACATGGTTGCTTCCTTCTCCAAACTTAACTTACCTTAATTGTTAAGGATTAGAGGTATGTACTAAGGGTATGTCTATATTCCAGCCAGATCATACTATAATCCAGGGCATGTCTGCATTATGGCCATGTTAGAGCAGCTATGTTGCTGTAATAAAATTACTCTACAAAGTTCATAGAAGTAAAGAAAAGCATATGAGAAATCAGCATGCCTTCCTTAATTTCTATCTGCTCTTGACTGTGGTTGTGTTGTAACTAATCATTTCATGACCATGCTGCTTAGACTTTCCCTTAGTAATAGACTGTAATCAGGAAATTTGAACTCAAACAGATCCTTTCTCCTTTGTTTTGTTTTGTCAAGGTATTTATTTAATTGTAGAAACAGATATGCAACTAAGTCAGATTGCAGTTCTGTCTTGAAAACTAATGGTTAAGTGTAACATACCATGTGTCGTGAATCCAAGCATCCTGGGGCTCACCACTTGAATAACTACTTAAATGCTGGGGTTTCTTTTCACTATATCAAAGGAAATTTCTGATGGGCTTTGCTTTATAAGGAATCACTTACTTATATTTTATTGTTAGACTTATTTTAAAAGAAGCCATGAACAAACTAGTATAATTTTACTGCTATCAAAAAACCTTTATTTTCTATTAACTATATTATAAATGCCTATTTAAATGCAAAGAACAGATGTGTCTCATTTCTAATTGTTAGTCATTAAATGTAATTATTATATTCAATACCTAAAAATGACTTGAAATGACCTTCAAAGAAAAAATATACAATAAAATAAACATTTGATAGTTAAAACCAGATCCAAATGGATTAACAATAAAAAATAATATTAAATTCCAATTTCACATGGGTGATCCATGTAGAAATATTTATAAGTTAACTGGAGGGGTTCTTGGGGAATATGGAATGGCAGGTGAAAGACCAGTTATCCTTCATGCAAAGCACTGACTACTATAATGAGGGTGCTTAGGGGGGAGAAAAACCTTGATGCAACAGGTCTAGCTGTGATGTGGGGCTGCACATCTGTGGGCAATACCACAGTGGCACAATCTACAAATGTTGGTGATTACTGGAGTCTGGACACCCAGGCTGTGTGAAGGCCTGCTGCTAAGATAAAAATCACAACACATTTATTTTTGTACTTATCTATGGAATTAAAAACACATAGTTAGCTTTGCCTCTGGACTTTTCCTGAACATAAGACTCAATACAACTAAGCTCAAACTCATAGAATAAAAGGGCTAGTAATTTTTTATACCAGTTTTCTAAAGTGAAAATAAGATTTCTTTTAGAAGGGTCATATAGTATCCAGTGAAGCCATATTCTTACTTAAAACAATGTTAAATATATTTTTTAAAAGGTGCATAAGAGCACATTTCTTTAAAAAGTAGCAGAAATACAAGCAATGTTATGAGTTTGGACCTGGGCCAATAAAAGATCTTTATGAAAAGCTGTGTAAATTTCAAAGGGCTGGTTAATAGTCATTATATAACTAAATAGACCAAACATACTGATAGTGTACATTGTTACATGCAAAATATTTATTACCTGGATTTAATATAATTACTACAAGACTCCATTCCCTCTCTTTCACAATTTTTTTTTTCAAGAAGTGAAGAGAACCATGAACCAAGAACTTTCTGAGACAGTATGAGCTTGTGAATGAGCACCAAGGATGCTGTGGTGAAAGACACAGTTGAAAAGGATCGTGTTTTGTATTCCCATGAAAACTCTTTATTGCCAAACTTCTGCTTAGCAACTTTAGAAGCATTAGATATTTCAGAAGTGGGTGACCATTTGCAGACCGTTTGAAGTCAATGGAGCAATTAGACGTTAGACACAGGTTTTCATTTGGCATACAAGAGTAATCACTTCATTTCCGCTACTGTTTCTTGACACCGAGTGCATCTCATATTCTGCTCCTGAGGAAAAGAAAAATTAACGCTCTTAGTCCCACTGCAGCTATGTATGGTTACGCCAATTCAGGGGCACCTTTCATCAGCAAATAGCTCCATTTCCTTAGCAAAAAGCAAAGTAAAAATAATGAGGTTTGGGGGGGTTCTTTTTTTCTGAAACCTTTTCCTACATAGATAGTTGTATTTCTCTTGCAATGGAAAGAACGAGTCTCTGTCCACAGTCAGTTTGTTCTAAATCTTTGCCTGCTGGACAAGTTAGGAGGTATTTCCAACCACATTCTTTAAAACTAAAAGAGTTACTCATTTTCTGTGCAAAATTTTTTGTCGGTTTGCAGTGCCTTGTATGAGGGAATCCAGTTTCCAAATTCTCACAACTTCTAACTGTTTTTCATTCGCAAGATAAAACCTAAAATTTCCAGCCAGTTTTAATATGTACATGCATCAGTGAATTAAATGCAAAGTTATGAACATGGTCTTATTTAGTAGATCTTCGTTTTAAAAGTTATTACGGTATTCTGTTGTTTAATTAGTTTATCATTTACCTTAAAGCTATAAAATGTGTTTAGGTTAATTTAACAACTGACTAGTTTTTCAAAGTTGTAATTATTAGCATAGCACACATGTAAATATAATCTAGGGCATTTGATTTATGTCTAGGATTTTATAGGTCATATTTTATTTTATTTTTTCTTACTGCCAGGATTTGTCCTCCACCTATTTTTATTTCACTGTATTTTTTTCTGTTTCTTTTCTTTTTTATTAGATATTTTCTTTATTTACATTTCAAATGCTATCCCAAAAGTTCCCTATACCCTCCCCTGCCCTGCTCCCCTACCCACCCAGTCCCACTTCTTGGCCCTGGCATTCTCCTGTACTGGGGCATATAAAGTTTGCAAGACCAGGGGACCTCTCTTCTCAGTGATGGCCAACTAGGCCACCTTCTGCTACATATGCAGCTAGAGACACGAGCTCCGCGGGTACTGGTTAGTTCATATTGTTGTTCCACCTATAGGGTTCCAGGCCCTTCAGCTTCTTGGGCACTTTCTCTAGCTCCTCCATTGGGGGCCCTGTGTTCCGTCCAATAGATGACAGTGAGCATCCACTTCTGTGTTTGCCAGGCACTAGCATAGCTTCACAGGAGACAGCTATATCATATTGTATTTTTAAAGCTATCTTGCACTTGATCTTTTTTATAATGAAACAAGAGCGCAATAAAATCCAGAGAAGTTTAAAAATCTTGAAACAAAAAAAGTATACTGCATTTCAAATAAAATATTTTAAAGTTAATCATTATGTGATTTACTTTCCAAAATATTTTTTACTAGTTTGTTACATAAATGAAACAATAAGGTTTACTCAGTGATACACATACACACACAAACACAAATATATGTGGCTTGTTCAGTGGGATATCTCTGCACACTTACATATGCATATATAACAAAAACAATAAAAGAGGAAGAGTTTAAAAGCATATTGAAGAGTTGGAGGGGGAGATAGATGGGTAGAAATGATGCAGTGCAGCATTCTATATTCTAATAGTCTCAAAATATTAAAAATATGACATCAAATAATAATATAAATGTAATTAAAGTTTTACTATTTGATCTTTAGACAGAGCTCATGAAAAGTGAGAACAACAGAAAGGTAATTGATTGCAATACGACATCTACATAGTGTTAATGTATTCAAAGGATGTTTATAATTGCTATGTACAATTTATATTTTCAAATTTTAATGATTAATTTTCAGTTGTATGTCAGTCCCCCTTATTTGATGACAATATCGTTTTCTATGAAGTGGAGAGTGCTTCATGTTGTCTCTCAACTCTCTGAAAGTTTTAGACTATGTGATGACTGATCTTCACTGCTACTTGATATACCTCAGAAGTGGGGACCTTAATCAATTGAAGGATTTCCTCTATAAGATTGGCTTGGAGCATGGTGATAGAACATTTTCTTGATTGCCCAGTGATATAGGAAGGCTTGATCCACTGCTGGCATTGCTATCCCTTCTAGGTGGGTTGACCTATGCCATATAAAAGAGGGAGCTTTTCATTGAGTTTGTGCAAAAGTATATGATGTAATTTGCTGATAAAAATGTGTAAAGCAGAGCAGTGGTGGTGCATGCCTTTAACCCCACTTGAGAGGCAGAGGCAGGCAGATTTCTGAGTTCAAGGCCAGCCTGGCCTACAGGGTGAATTCCAGGACAGCCAGGGCTATACAGAGAAACCCTGTATCAAAAACAAAACAAAACAAAACAAAACAAAACAAAACAAAGCAAAGCAAAGCAAAGCAAAGCAAAGCAAAGCAAAGCAAAACAAAACAAAACAAAACAAAACAAAACAAAAAATGTGAAAAATATATTTAAAAAATAAGTATCTATAGCTAATCCTGGGAGCAAGTCAATAAGCAGAGCACCTCTGTTGTTTCTGATTAAAGCCCTGTTGACTTGAGTTCCTTCTTTGTTGGCCTCCCTTGATAATGGAGTGTAACCTGTAAACCCTTTAAAGCCTTTCCAAGTTGTTATGGTCAATATGCTATCACCACACACACACACACACACACACACACACACACACACACACACACACAGAGACACATACACACACAGAGACACATACACACACATACCACACACACATACCACACACCACACACACACCCCACACATACCACACACACACACAAACACACACACCACACACCACACACCACACACACACACACACACACACACACACACACACACACACACCACACACCACACACACACACACACACACACACACCACACACACACACACACACACACACACACACACACACACCACACACCACACACACACACACACACACACACACACACACACACACACAACCAAAAAAAGAAAATCTACTGTCTTTATAATCTATTACTTTAGGTGAATCTAGTTTTGATGTTTTGAAAGCAACTTTTGTGTAATTAGTGTTATCATTTCTGCATTTAGAAAAATGTATTTTTGAGCCAGTTATCATCCTTGGAACAGTGTGAATGAATATGAATGGCTTTTATTCACTAGGGGCACAGGACACCTTGTGATATTGTAGATTGAAAGATTTCTGCAATTCTAGGAGATATTTAGCTAATACTTTCAGATAATATTCTTTCGTTCAGCAATTTGTTCCTGTACTTAAAGCTAATTTTAGTACATCAAATGTTTGATGTCTTGCATTTATCCTCATTATCTTGTTCTTTCAGCAATTATTTGTATTTTTCCTCTCCATGCTCTATATGGGAATTATCTTTCAAAATTTGTTCTCAACATGTTTTAAGAGGCCTCTCTTGATTTCAGACATTCTATTTTGGTAACACATATCTCTTATCTGAGTCCCTTCTCTTAAAAGCTTTATTCTTTCAAAAAACAAATTGCAGCTTTTGCTCTTATTTTTCGTGAAGCTTTATCTAATTTCTTACTCATCTTAGGTATTCTGAAAAAATTAGCTTTTCTACTTTTTTTTCAGGATTTATATTAAATTAACATTTAAGCACAAAAAGTCTTGGAAAATTTAAAGCAAACCTCATGTGAATTTTTAAACTGAAATCAACATTTTGTCATGTTTTCTTTTTATTTTAATAATTATGATGATGGTGATAAGCTTCACTTGATTATATTGCTAATTTCATAATTTGGGATTATGGTAGTTTAAGTGAGCATGTCCCCCAAACAATGTTTCCTTCTATAAGTTGCCTTGTTCCTGTCATTCTACCACAGCAGTAGAAAATTTAATACTTAAATCAAATTGCCTATCTCAAGATATGATATTTTCCTTGTAAATCATGTTTCAAGAAGGTTGAAGAATTACAATTACTACATTGTAAGATAATTTTGTTTCATAATACATTTGGATTTTCAGAGAATATGTGAAACAAATTTTATATATTCCAAACCCAGCATTTCCTATCATTAAGTAATTTCAGTATATTACCACATTTATAACAATTAGCAGACAGAGACATTAGCGTGAAGGTAATCCATGTTTACTTCAGCTTTTAGTTTTAAATGTAAGTTCCTTTTTGTGTAAGATTGTAACTAGGATACTACATTAAATTTACTATGTTCATAATAGTATGATAACTTATTTAGCTACTTTCATGCCTTCAGGTTTGCCATCTCCACGTGTTTCTTCTAGAATACTGCAAAAAAGAATTCATTAAGTTTGTTCTGTGAAGAAAGAGATGTAGCTCATATTTATCTCTGTTCCCTATTGTACATTTGACATGAGGAATTTGTCCAAGAAGTAGCAGCAATTCTATATGAGAAAAGCCTACTGTCTATAACACTTACACCAACACATACCTGATAGGCAGAAATGGAAATATCAAACCAGAACTGTAGTCGGAATCTGAAGTACCCAGGAGTGTATCAGTTGCTCAGATAGCACAATGAGCAGGAGACCTTAAATGTCAGAGGGAGGGCTGTAAGCAAACCATCACCTTTACTTTTCCTTTATTCAATTGGCACTTTTATCCAAATCTCTGCAGAACAAGACTTTAAAATTTTTTCCTAGGCCTGGGGAAATGGCTCAGCATTTCAGATCACTGGCTGCTCTTTCGCAAAGCCTAGGTTCAATTCCCAGCACCCACATGACAGCTCCCAACTGTCTGTAGCTCCAGTTCCAGGGAACCTGACACCCTCACAGACACACATGCAGGCAAAACACCAATGTACGTTAAAAAATTGTCATTTTGCTCAAGAATAAATAAAACATTTGAAATATTTGATGTACTAAAATTAATTTTAAACAAAATGTTAAGAGAAAGATGTTGTTATATAGAAGTATTCTATTTTAATAAGTGCAAAATAGACCAACACAGTAGTTTATTATTGTTAGTCACTATTGAGATGAATGTATGTTCTGTAATATTGACATATGCTGTATTATTATACATCTGTTCACAGCAATACCGATTAAGTTCATTTATTAAAATTAAGGATTTTTTTACAAATACATGTAAACACAACACTTCTTATAGTAATGGGAACATTGTTGTGTTTTTTATTCTTGTATATTTGTTTGATTCTCATATCAAATCAAGTAGATTAAAGATTTCTTTTTGTTGAGACTATTTGACACCTTTTTCCCTAGATTATTAGCATCCAACTGTATAAAGACAATGACGATCTTCTTTGTCCTCTCTGTCAGTATCTTTGTACTTATTCACAAAACAGTCCTAACCCTCCTTTCATGACTCTATGCTTCCTAACCTTGACTTAGCATCATTATTCTCTCAACACTATGAGATCAACATCTTGGATTCTTTATATGAGTGACACCAGGACTTCTCTTTTTTCACTTAACATGGTAATCATCAATTCTACGACCTCTGTCACAAACTGTAGGCTTTTATAGTTGTTATGCCTGAGTGTTATGCCATTTTGTGTCTCTGTTGCATTGTATTTACTATTCATGATTGCATGAACACATACATATTTTCTATTTCTTTCTTCATGTGAATAGTATAACAAAGACTTCATTTTCTTTGAATTCGTACACAATCATGGGCTTGCTGGGTTATAGAGTTGTGTTTTATTTGTTGAGAATCCCCCCCCCCACTTGTTTTTCATATTGATAGTTTAAATGTCTACCTTCAGTGTGGAAGATTTTCCTATTCTTCATATAGTGACTATTCCAAATTATTGCTTATATTTTTTAAAACTGTCATTTTAATAGGAATAAGATGAAATCACTTTAATTTGTCTTTTATTTTCACATTAGATTTTTGTATTCATAAAGATATTTATAATGTACATGTCTTAGCAGTTCCAGTATATTTGATGGTCATACTGCTGGATATGTGACCATTGTGATGAAAAAAAACAAAACAAAAAAAAATCCTTGATGAAGCATTGATCAGGAGTTTATTTTAGGAGCCACATCCTAATGATATAATGTTCAACTTTGTTAAATATTTAGTTACCATTACTTCAGACAGTATGCTGAAACATTTGCTCTCAACAGATTTAGACATCTTACATAAGAATATTGTTTCTATTTGTCATTGCATTGTTCTTAATTTTGAGATATAATCAGTTAAGTATCCAGGAGATACATTTCAGTATAATGTCTACAGAAAGAAAGTGGAGCTTAGAATAATTTGAGTGCATAATAGTGCAAGTGAAGAAAACACAAATCTTTTTAGAAAATTCGTGTACTTTTTACATATATATCCATGTATTATATGTAATTAGCACATTTTATATATTTCAAATGTTCCATTTTTCAAAAAATGTATATTTGTCTTTGGCATCAAATTAAATACAAAATTTAAAAAATTTTACTACTTAGCTAACTAAATTCTATTTGTACATTTTCGTTGTTTTACTAAGCATTTTTCAATAATATTTCAATAATAAGATATTATTTATACAGATATTATTTGGAAAGTATAAATATTCAATAAAAATAAAAATGATTTTATATAACTAGCTGATATCATGAATAAGGAGAATAGTATAGCACTATTGAACAGCATCTTTGTCCTTTCTAAGAGACAACTTATTAATAGAAATTTTTGAGATATGACTAGTGTGAGAGCAGCTGGGGAGACATCTGCTATTCTGTACCTTAATTAAATGTGTGATGTCACAGGTATGACCAGGAGGAAGGGTGGAGAGGACAAAAGTAGAACGTTCGTGAGGAAAAATCAAGAGAGAAAGACACTACAAGGAAAACAAGAGGAAAAACGTGTCGTTAGGGCCATGAAGTGCTGTATCACAACCACAGTAAAGGAAAAATTTTACAGTAGGATGACTCCTGAAGTTAGTGTTGAGCTAAACAAAATTAAGCATTTCGCTTTGAGCAAGAAACTCCACACATCATGGAAACATTGTATACACTGATTTATGTAAAGAGAAACTCTGGTTTTTATCAGGACTGTATTTAAAGTTGTGGCTCACAGACATGCGTTCTCAGGCTGATGCAGCATATTTGGAGGCTAATTTTGGAAAGGTAATGAGTTAGGACTTGCTACTGAATAAACAACCAGGATTAAGGTCAACTGTGCATTCTCCATTTTAGCCATGTAGACACCCTCAGGCAGGATCATAATGACCTACAAATGTATTTCTTCCTGTTCTCAATGCCTGAACATATGAGCTATGCTAAATGATCTCAGCAGGTTGTATTCATAAAAACAATACATATTTATCTATGTGTATAACAATAATAAAGAATAAGATATCACAAATTTGAGGAGTGAGAGAGAAAGATATGAAAGAAGGTAGAGAAAAGAAGACATTATATAAATATTGTAGTCACATATAAAATTTTAAAGACAAAATTAAAAATAAAGCTCTGTAAGCATCAGCCACCATGAAAGCCAGAAAGCATATGTTCTTTGCGGCTTCTGTTTGAGAGTTTTTTTTTTTTTTTTAGTTCCTGCCCTGACTATTAATCATTGATAGACTACATTTTGAAAATATAAGTCAAATAAACTCTTCCAAAAAATGAAGATATGAGTTGAATATTCCATTAAGTTGAAAGAGTATAAAAACTGAAAAAAGATACCTGTATAAAGATATTTGTAACCATAAGCAATGTAAAATTCCATCACATTTATTTTAACCTTAGTAAAACATGGACATTAATAAAAGATTAAAGTTTTATCTTAAGAAAAGAAGAGTTGAATAGAAGAAGTAAAATTATTATTTGAGAATAATTTATTTGAATAATTATTCAAAAGAATAATACTAATAGATATGCTAAGGCAAATAGTTAAAATTATGGGAGGACTCCAACCTGCACAAAGAAACATATACAATGCTATAATTATATTACTTTTATAAAATTATATAATTTTAGGTATAAAATATAACTAAGGGATGCTGAGAGTAGGAAATATTCTTGCAGAGGGAAGAGCTAAACAATTGGAATTCATATATCAAATGGACATATAAATATACATACAAATAATATTATATAAACTGAAATGCTTATATTTATGTCTATCAAAAATATATGTTAAATATAAAATACAAACATATTTTTAAATAAAATTCTAATCTACTTAGTTGTTTTAGAGTCATTAATTTCTGAATGAGAAATGAGAATGAGAAAGAAGTTCTTTGGTGTGTTTCTTTATAAAAGTCAGCAGAGAAGGCAAGGAGAACCAATGCCACACAGGTATCCTCTGTTTTCTCAAGAGTATCTACTCTACTAAAATACCACATGCTCTTTATCTAGGCAGCTTCCAGAAAAAAACACCACATGTTTGTTCTTAGCAAAACATCATCTCACAAGACAGATTCTAGAAAAATATTACATGACACAACTGAATCTTCAAAGAAATAAACAATTTCCACATCACCCTCCTCCAGTACACCACCCTGCACATCAAGAGTCTGCAGGACTAACCACATCCTCTCCAACTGAGGCCAGACTAGAGAGCCCAATTAGGATAACAGGACCCACAGACAGAAAAAAGATTCAGGAAGAGCCCCAACTCTGGGGGTGGGGTCGGGGAGGGGGACCTGCATTAAGACTAAGCTACATCTGCTACATACATATATGTTGGGGCAGAGGTGGGGCGCCTAGGTGGAGCCCATGCTCACTCTTTGGTTGGTGGTTTGGTTTCAGGGAGCCTCTATGGGTCAGGTTAGTTGACTCTATTGGTCTTTCTGTTGAATCCATATCCCCTTTGGGTACTTCAGTTCTTTCTGCACCTCTTCGACAAGAATCTCCTTGCTCCATAGGATGACTGACAGTGGAACTCTGGGTCTGTTTACATTGGATGCTGAATGTAATCTCTAAGAGGATAGCTATGCTTGGCTCCTGTCTGCAAGCATAACAGATATGAAAGGATTCAGGAATTGGTATTGTCTGTGGGGTGAGACTCAGTTTGGGACAGACAATGATTAGTCATTCTCTTTACCTCTGTTTCATCTTTGCCCTTGCACATCTTGTAGACAAGACATGCAAGGATTTTGTGAGTGGATTGATACCCTATCCCTCCATTGGCAGTCCTATCTGGCTATAAAAGGTGACCACTTCAGGCTCAACATTTCCCACTGTTAAAACTCTCAGGTAAAGTCACCCCCACAGACTTCCTGGGGCTTCACCATAGTCTAGATCTTTATCATTTCCTAGACATGACCTATCTGCCCACTGCTGATTGCCATAGTCTCTCCCCTGTTCTCCCAACACCTTATCCCATGAGATGTCTCCAGTTAATGCTGCTATGGATTTTCTTCTAGCATTACTTTCACTATGTCCCACAAGTTTGGATATGTTGTGTCCTTGTTTTTAGTGAATTATAGTAAGTATTTAATTTCTTTATTTCTTCTCTAACCCAGGGATCTTTGAGTAGGGAGTTGTTAATTTTCCACAAGTAAATAGGCTTTCTGTTGTTGTTGAAGTCCAGTTTTATGGGGGCCTGATAGGATACAAGAAGCTATTTTAATTTTTGAGTATCTGTTGAAGCTTAATAACATTAACTCTGGAGAATCCATGAGGTGCTGAGAAGAAGGTATAGTATAATCTTTTGTGTATTGGTAAAATGTTCTATAGATATCAATTAGTTCCATTTGATTCATAATCTGATTTCATATCTCTCTGTTTAGAATATTTCTTGATGAACTGTTCTTTGGTAAGGTGGGTAGTGGAGTCTCCCACTATTAATGTGTGGGGTTTGATGTGTTGTAACTTAAGCTTTAACAATGTTTCTTTTATAAATATGGGTGCTTTTGCATTTAGGGTATGGACATCCAGAATTGCGAGGCCATCTTGGTGGATTTTTCCTTTGATGAGTATGAAGTGTCCTTTCTTAACTCTTTTAATTACTTTTAGTCAAAAGTCTACTTTATTGGATAGTGAAATTGCTACTCCAAATAGCTTTTTGTCCGTTTGCATGAAAACCCCCTTTTCAAGCCCTTTACTCTGAGGTAATGCCTAACTTTGTTGCTGAGGTGTCTTTCTTATATTCATTAGAATGATGCATTCTATTATGCATCCATTGTGTTTGGCTGTGTATTTTTATTGGGGAATTGAGTCCAATGATCAATGATTTTGAGAGATATTATTGACAGACTATTATTGGTTCCTATTAATTTAATTGTGTGTGTGTGTGTGTGTGTGTATGTGTGTGTGTGTGTGTGTGTGTGTGTGTGTGTGTGTGAGAGAGAGAGAGAGAGAGAGAGAGAGAGAGAGAGAGAGATTTTGTTTTGGCTGTTGGGGATGGAAGTGAAAGAAATAATGTGTGTGAGGGAGGGAAAGATGGAGAGAGTACAGGGAGAGATTATTGGAATGGGAATCATTTGATGGGTGATAGGGAAATTTAGTGCAGTGAAAC
Source organism: Mus musculus (assembly GCF_000001635.26). Lineage (NCBI taxonomy): Eukaryota > Metazoa > Chordata > Mammalia > Rodentia > Muridae > Mus > Mus musculus. Next base: position 6,060,894 of record NC_000074.6, on the reverse strand, counting down.
CTTCCTGGAAACTATTAGGGTGACCTTAAAAAGGACTCCTAGTAATGGAAAATATGGAGCCTGAACCAGTCATCTTTCATAACCAGAAAAGGCTTCCAATGGTAGGACTGTACACACAACCCAGCTGCAAAACTTTTTACCCACAATCTATCCTTCCTGCAAGATATGCTGGGGCAATGAAATTAAAGAACTTGTGGGATGGGCCAACCAATGACTGGTCTAAGTTGAGGCCCACTCCTTGAGAGGGAACACATTCTGGACACTGCTTGAATGGCTGGAAACTAAATGGCCCAGAGGCCTAGAGTAGAACCAAACACAACTGGGATGAAAAAGTCAATGAAATGATTCTTAATGTTGCCCTGGTATTCTCATATAACAAGACCTAACCTATTCTTCATCAGAAAGTCTTCCTTTAGCAACCAATGGGAGCAGGTGCAGAGCAAGTGCAGAGACACATAGCCAAACAATAGGTGGGATTAAGGGAACCCTTCAGAAAAAGTGGAGAAAGCATTGTAGGAGCCAGAGGAGTTAAAGGGCACCAGGAGAACATAGCCTGCATAATAAAGAAACATAGCTCATATGGGCTCACAGAGATGAAATTATGAAGTCTGTGCCAGGCACTTTGGATACCTGCTACAGTTTTATTCCAGGATTTGATGTTCTTAATGGTGAGAGTAGAAGTATCTCTGGCTCTTTTGTCAGCTCCCATTACCCTTTTCCTCCAAATGAGATGATTCATCCAGCCTTGATATAAGAGTTTGTGCCTAGCCTTGCTACATCTTGTTATGGAATGTTCAATTGATATCTCTGGGAGGCCTGTTCTTTTGTGAAGGGAAATGTAGGAACAGTAGATCTGGGAAAGAAAGTGTGTTTTGTTTGGAACTGGAAAAAGGAGAGGTTGCAGTTGGAATGTAGTATATGAAAGAACAGTTAATAATAAGAAGAATTAAAACACCTCTGTGTTCTACACACATTGAAACACACTGATTGAAGCATATATTCATGCCATACCTGTGAGGATCCTCAGTTCCTGGTGCAAATGGCTTGACAATTTTCTACCTAGTAAGAAGATAATTTTGATTTAAGCCTAAACTTAGTCACTCCATTCTTGTTCCTTTTAAAAAATATTAAAATATTTTTGCAAAATTGTTCTTTGTAAGCCCATATGCATGAATAAATGCAGAGTAAGTTCACATCCCCATTTGGAGTTTCTTAAATCACAAATTAATTAGCTATAACTGATAAAATGTAATTTTAAATCAATTTTGATATCAGCAGATTAATTGTTAGTGATAAAATGGCATAGAGAGAAATTGATATGAAACTTGCCATATGTAAAATGACTTAATCACTGCTTTAAAAGACAGCAAATTTGTCTTAAAGATGGCTGCTGAACCACCGCACACACTCACATCCTTACAATAAGATTGTTCTTCCATCAGTTCAGCAATAGCATCAGCTGTCAGTGTCAGCATATAATATAATGCTAATATGTGAGAAAGAACTCTGTGAAGAGTTACTTCAAGATACAAGGTCAATCACTGCCTAATCTCCTGTTTCTATGACTTAATTACACTTGCTAAAACCGCATCAAAAAAAGAAAGCATAAAATAGGAGAAAAAGTAGAATTTGAAGACAGTCTTTTACTTAAGAAAATTTTAGAATAATTACTTTGTGTATTACGAAAACTATGCTCTTGCACAGGTATATCTGTTTTGAAAAAAGTCTTTTAAAGAGATCCATTCTTTAGAAAGGGAATCATTTTTCTTCATATATATGGCCTGTGGGTGGCTACTTATGCTCCGGTAGATGACAATGCACCCTGCACATTCTGGCAGCACTAAGTGTATTCAAGCACTTTCAGAAAGAACTCATGAACTGGAGGGGAAGGGTATTGATGATAAGATGAGAAAGAAGTGGGAAAAAAACAGTAGGGAGACTTTATGTATCCGCATGAAATTAAAAATGATAAAAAAAATTTACTCTTTCTAAATTTAAAGGAAAATTTTCTATGCTTAATGGAGAGGTACAATACAGTACTGGAGCCAGAAAACACAGCCATCATTTAACACACTTACCTGCTTTTAATGGTGAGAATTGCTGAAATCTGTCCTTTTAGGAGGTATCCCCAATACCATAACATGTTTTAACTTCTTTTTTTTTATTACGTATTTTCCTCAATAACATTTCCAATGCTATCCCAAAAGTCCCCCACACCCTCCCCCCCCACACTCCTCTACCCACCCATTCCCATTTTTTGGCCCTGGCGTTCCCCTGTACTGGGGCATATAAAGTTTGCCTGACCAATGGGCCTCTCTTCTCAGTGATGGCCGACGAGACCATCTTTTGATACATATGCAGCTAGAGTCAAGAGCTCTGGGGTACTGGTTAGTTCATAATGTTGTTCCACCGATAGGGTTGCAGATCCCTTTAGCTCCTTGGATACTTTCTCTAGCTCCTCCATTGGGGGCCCTGTGATCCATCCAATAGTTGACTGTGAGCATCCACTTCTGTGTTTGCTAGGCCCCGGCCTAGTCTCACAAGGGACAGCTATATCACGGTCCTTGCAACAAAGGCTTGCTAGTGTATGCCATGGTGTCATCGTTTGGAGGCTAATTATGGGATGGATCCACCCATTCCTCTTTCCTTGTACTAAGGTCAAATCTAAGTGGATCAAGGAACTTCACATAAAACCAGAGACACTGAAACTTATAGAGGAGAAAGTGGGGAAAAGTCTCGAAGATATGGGCACAGGGAAAAAATTCCTGAATAGAACAGCAATGGCTTGTGCTGTAAGATCGAGGATTGACAAATGGGACCTCATGAAACTGCAAAGCTTCTGCAAGGCAAAAGACACCGTCAATAAGACAAAAAGACCACCAACAGATTGGGAAAGGATCTTTATCTATCTTAAATCAGATAGGGGACTAATATCCAATATATATAAAGAACTCAAGAAGGTGGACTCCAGAAAATCAAATAACCCCCTTAAAAGATGGGGCTCAGAGGTGAACAAAGAATTCTCACCCGAGGAATACCGAAAGGCTGAGAAACACCTGAAAAAATGTTCAACATCCTTAATCATCAGGGAAATGCAAATCAAAACAACCCTGAGATTCCATCTCACACCAGTCAGAATGGCTAAGATCAAAAATTCAGGTGACAGCAGATGCTGGCAAGGATGTGGAGAAAAAGGAACACTCCTCCATTGTTGGTGGGATTGCAAGCTTGTACAACCACTCTGGAAATCAGTCTGGCGGTTCCTCAGAAAATGTTTTAACTTCTAACCCTTGTGTTGTATATTAAATGTCTGTAACTTTAGTGCAGTCTTCAAATCTCTTCTTAATTTTTTTGCCTTTTATGTATGAGCAAGCACCCTTGATATTGATATAATTCAATAAAAAAGCATGGAATATTGTATATTTGGGACTATAGAACTTTAGAATATCTCTTAGTTATATTATTTACAGAACTTAAATATTTAATGATACAAGGTTCTTTTTGATTTTAGTCAAAATTTTCCCATATACCTCTTATCTTAAAAAGAGTATCCAGAAAATACACTCAGTGTATCATGCTCTCCAAGTATTTTAGATCTATTTATTTCATTTTTTTCTGAATGCATAGTTATATACACTACATGAAATATTATTTGCATGATTCTAATTTTTCTAGAGGCATCATTCTCTAGTGCAAACTAAATGTGAACTTTCACTCTGACCTGTTATAAAAATTTGAAGGCAAATATTGATACATGAATAACTGAATCTAAATTGTCATCATTGTCATTTTGACCTTAAAATATGCAAAATATCATTTATTCATTGTCTTTCTCTGTCTCACATTAAAACTTACTTACATATTAAAACTAAACATGATTTTTCAAAAAGGCAAAGTTATACATGTGACTTAAAGAATGTTTACAAATCATCCCTTCTAAAATAATGGCAGATTAGTAGCTTGACCTTCTGAGAGTCACCAGGAGGAATACAGGCCTGGAAACTGCATTATTAGATGCATATCAATCACATTTTAAGCTGAGAAATACTCATATCAGATACTCCTCCTTGAAATGTTACTGATATTTCATGGTTTTGTGCACTTATTTTTAATGGAAGCCGATGGTACAGCAAGTGTCAGCATCACTCTTTGCCTCAAGGATCTGTTTGTTGTGTCAACAGTATCTACACTAGTGTTTCACTTCTCAGGTCTGATTAATGACAATATAGGGAAAGTTAAATGAAAACAAAAAAAAATCAAGTTAGTGCAAGATGTGACTACACATTTGCAATTTGTTTTCACATATAACCACAAATCTGGAATTGATGTTTACAGAAAGAGTTATTTGTCTTCCCAACTTTGAAACTACCCCATATAATGTCTACATTATTCCCTGTCCTATTTTTTTAGCTGATTACTATACTAGGGAGTTTTCTAAATTCTGAGAGAATATTGAATTGAGTGTATGAGCAGAAGGCAAATTCAGTAAATAACAAAGGACACAACATATTCTTTAAAATATTCTAAAACTACCGAAGTGTGGTGGTATATGCTTTTAATCCCAGAACCCAGGATATAGAAGGAGGCAATATCACCCACATATCTTTTTTTATAGGCCACCAGAGATATACAACTAAACCTACCTCAAAATGTATTCTAAGGCTTAACTTTGGATATCAAATGTTAAAGAAAAAACAAGCCCATATCTGTACAGGAAAAGTTTCTTCTTGAGCATAACATACAATGCAAGGGGATCTCAGCAGGCATCATCATAAATTAAGGGAGAACATTTATCATACATTTATACAACTGCAATCCCTTGACTGCAGCAGCTATATAGGTAGAATTAATTCCCATGAAAGGAACCCCAGGATGTTACTTCTATGCTACAAGAATACAATGAATTCATCGCATAACAATGTCCCCAGAAGAAAGCAATGAACCATTAGAAGATGTATTTATATAATGTCTAAAGCAGCTACATGGAATGATAAATACGAGTTTAGGATAGTCAGAACAGGCTGTTTATCAAAAAAGCTTTTATATGATAAACTTAAAATCAGTAAATCTCTACTTAGTACAAAACAAATTATAAAAATAACAAAATTTCACCATACAACTAAAATTGAATTTATTTCTTTTCATATAATTATGATGTTTTCTGAGTTATATTTATTGGATTTAAGAGATAGCTCAATGGTTAAGAGCACTTGCTACTCTTGTCAAACATCTTAGTCAATTCCCATAACCCACGTATGTGCTCACCACCATCTGGAACTCCATTTCATGATATTCCTGTACTGTCTGGTTTTGTGTGTCAACTAGTCACAGGCTGGAGCTATCACAGAGAAAGGAGCCTCTCTTGAGGAAATACCTTCATGAGATCCAGCTGTAAGACATTTTCTCAGTTAGTGATAAAGGAGGGAGTACCTGGGCCATTGTGAGTGGTGCCATCCCTGCACTGGTAGTCTATAAGAAAGTAAGCAAGCCCGTGGAAGCAATCCAGTAAGCAAGACCCTCCATGGGTTACGCACCAGCTCCTGCTAACTGTCCTGTGTCAGTTCCTGGCCTAACTTTATTTGGTGATTAACAGCAATGTGGAAAGGTAAGCTGAATAAACCCTTTCTTCCACAACTTGCTTTTTGATCATGATGTTTTATGCAGGACTACAAACCTTGACTGAGAGAATTCCAGATACTCTTGCCATAGGCATCAAGAATGCATGTGGCACACAGAAATGCATTTAGAAAACAAAACAATCATGTTTAGGTATGGGCCTTGAATTCCTGATCTTTCCAAAACTTTTATCATGAATGGGTGTTGGATCTTGTCAAATGCTTTCTCAGAATCTAACGAGATGATCATGTGGTTTTTGTCTTTGAGTTTGTTTATATAATGGATTACATTGATGGATTTCCGTATATTAAACCATCCCTGCGTCCCTGGAATAAAACCTACTTGGTCAGGATGGATGATTGCTTTAATGTGTTCTTGGATTCGGTTAGCGAGAATTTTATTCAGTATTTTTGCATCGATATTCATAAGGGAAATTGGTCTGAAGTTCTCTATCTTTGTTGGATCTTTCTGTGGTTTAGGTATCAGAGTAATTGTGGCTTCATAGAATGAGTTGGGTAGAGTTCCCTCTACTTCTATTTTGTGGAATAGTTTGTGAAGAACTGGAATTAGATCTTCTTTGGAGGTCTGATAGAACTCTGCACTAAACCCATCTGGTCCTGGGCTTTTTTTTGGCTGGGAGACTATTAATGACTGCTTCTATTTCTTTAGGGGATATGGGACTGTTTAGATCGTTAACTTGATCCTGATTTAACTTTGGTACCTGGTATCTGTCTAGAAATTTGTCCATTTCGTCCAGGATTTCCAGTTTTGTTGAGTATAGCCTTTTGTAGAAGGATCTGATGGTGTTTTGGATTTCTTCAGGATCTGTTGTTATGTCTCCCTTTTCATTTCTGATTTTGTTAATTAGGATGCTGTCCCTGTGCCCTCTAGTGAGTCTAGCTAAGGGTTTATCTATCTTGTTGATTTTCTCAAAGAACCAACTCCTCGTTTAGTTAATTCTTTGAATAGTTCTTTGTAGGTGCAACAACATTATGAACTAACCAGTACCCCGGAGCTCTTGACTCTGGCTGCATATGTATCAAAAGATGGCCTAGTTGGCCATCACTGGAAAGAGAGGCCCATTGGACACGCAAACTTTATATGCCCCAGTACAGGGGAACGCCAGGGCCAAAAAATGGGAATGGGTGGGTAGGGAAGTGGGGGGGGGTGTATGGGGGACTTATGGGATAGCATTCTAAATGTAATTGAGGAAAATACGTAACAATAAAAAATATTAAAAAAAGAAAACAAAACAAAACACTCATACATGTAAAATAAATAAACAAATATCAATAAATAATAATAAATATCCAGTGGAAATATACAACGGAATGTAAGTATCACAGCCCCAGCTTTTACCTGGGTGTGGTGGTGCATGCTTGCCATCTGAGAGATTAAGGCAATGACTTCCAGATGTTCTAGTATAGCCTAAGCTACATAGTAAGTTCCAATCCAGTGCTTTATTTTTTAAAGCGAAAACAAAAACAAAGAAACCTATCTTAAATTATATATGCACAGAAGCTTAAAAATTAACACTTGACTATTTAAAAATTCAACTTTTTCTATTGAAAAAAGTTTTAAAACAAGAGTAAATTAATAGAATTTTGAGTATTTTAGAATAGTTGTGCTTGTACTGAAAAATATTAATACAATACAATCCAGCTCAATGTTCAAACATTAATAGTTATGAAAAGAAAAATTAGAGAGCTGTGTTCTAATAAGAAAACCATTAGAATAAAAATACAGAATCCTTTCTAGAACCATAAAAGGAGCAGTTTTGAAACAGTTGCTATATTATTTTAAAAATGAGAAAAGAATTTTACAAACAAATAATTGTAAGGAAATACTTTATTTAACAAAATTATATATATACATATATATATTTATATATATAAATTGGGGAATTGGAGGACAATCATTGGCTAAAACAACCAATTACTGTATGATGTGTGTGAACAACAGAAATTCAATCCTGCACACAGGGTTGGAGTCCCCTATCAAGGTGTGGTTTGGTACTTGATCCTCCTTGGGCTTTCTTTGGATAACATAACCCACTCACACAGCAGCTAGTGAGTCCTGGATTGCATGGAATTGCCCAATTCATAGAAACAGAGATGTAAACCTAGTTGCCTTAGCTGCCAATATGAAGTCTGTCATGGAATCAACCCCTCCTTCTCAGTAGTAGACAGCTGCTCTTGCTCTATCTCCTGCATTCTTTTCTTTCTGCGCACGTGCCTCTTGTTACACAATGTCTGGTCTTGTTGAATTACTGGTTCAAGTCCAGTAAGCTATGTATTCAAATCCAGTTCTGTCTGGAACATTGAGTGTTAAGGCTCTTCCACATGACTTTGAAAGTTTGTGGCTCAGCCTATGACATCCTTCAGTAACAGAAAACTAAAGCACAGAAAGAAATACCAGAGATTCTGGACGGTTAGAGAGTCTCAGAATGGATACTTGCCCTGCATATTCATCCAAGGCACAGTTTCTCTTGGAAACTGGAGTTTGGAAATTGTGAGTAGCACCACCTCAATAAAATATGATGTCTAATGTCATTATGGACTCGACCTAGAGGGACATACAAGAGCCTGTCAACGCAAATATGTAAAAACTCCACTGCAAACACACTTCAAAGGAAATAAATTGTTTTCATAAGATTCTAGCACTATATCTAGAGTCTCTAATGTCCAGCATAATCATTTAATAATCTTCCTTGTAAAATGGACTCTCGAGACTCTATCATTGTTTCTATTGCTAGATATCAATGTACACAATGATGGTGCTTCTGAAAATAGCTTTTATGACTTAACTTTCCCAAGTGATTCTTATTTGAAAAGTGATAAGTGTTTTATGCACACAGATATACACAAACATTTTAATCTGATGGATTTTTTTCTTTTCATTAAAATGGACACCATAAGTTAAATAGCTAGAAATCTTTTTCTAATTATTTCACATAAATTTTTGTAAAGCAAATGGACCAACTGCCTTTCCTGGGACTCAAAACTATACTGTACTTTGTGAGACTACTTCCCAGGATAGGCTTTGATTACATAAGACATTTATTACAAACACATTACTTCATATAACCTCCAAATGCCTTTTCCTCTAGAGTGAGAGCTTGCTTTATAATACCAAATGACAGTGATAAGCCAGTGTTGTTGGCTCACAGAGAAGAGTTTTACAACATTGCGATAAAACACATACTGACAAAATATTCCAAACTATTGTGAGACTCCATAAGTACCTGAGTGTTACAAAGAGGGACAAATTACTTTGGAAGAGGTTTCGATTTTTACATAACATGTTACAAAAGTGATTTATTAAAAATATTTAATTTATTGAGCTATTAAGGGAAAAACACATTAAAGCTTCACTGCCACTCCATCTCACTGCAGTCATAGGATTTGTCATATAGGAAACAAACAAGTGATTACAAGGTTTCAGGAAGGAGCTACTCTATAGCACTGGTAGTGAAGTGATTTAACTGTAGTTCTCTGTGAATCAGCAGGAAGTGCCTGAGAACCACCACTGAAAGAGCGTCTGCATAACCTATCTATACAATCCTGGGCACATAACTGAAAAACATGATATCATCTGATAGTGAAGATCCTTGTGTTCTGTTCACTGTGCTAACTGCACCTCTCTCTACCAAAAGAGCCAGTTTATGGAAACTGCAGATGTAACCTGACCGGCTACTGATGTTTCTGGATGGCTATGTCTTCCCACACATGATGGAGTGTATCCTTAATCACAGATCAAACTAAACCTTTTCTTCCATAATTCGTTTTTGACAGGTATTTTGTTGTAGCAGTGGTAAAATCAGTGAACACAGTAAAGGTGAATTGAGGTGTTGCAATGTTGCTGTAACTACCATGTGCTTTATAAGCCTTTGTAACTGGCATGTTTGAGGAATTAGGAAAAGTTTGGACCTATAGACAAGAATCCTTAGAATTCTGTAGCTACAGCTTAATAGGATTTTAGAAAAGAACTCAAAGAACAGGGGGCCAAGAAAAATACAGAGTAAAGACTGTGCTCATGAAATTTCAGAGGGAACAAAGAGTCTACTGAGAATTGGATTGTTAGTCATATATGTTACTTTTAGGGAAAAAATGTACACTGAAGAGAAGAACGAACAGTTAAGAGTTCTTGTTGCTCTCTCAGAGGGCCCAGGTTCAGTTCTCAAGACTCAAGTTGACTTGCTCACAATCACTTAGAACTCCAGCACTAGGAATCCAATGACCTCTTCGAGTGTCTATAAATATATGGACTTATGTAACTATAATCTCTTTTTCACACACATACACATAATTAAATACACATAACTAAAAATTAAAAGTATATATATAATCTGGCTGATTTTTGTACATATTAAAATTTAATGAAGTAATAATGGATAATTTATTCTTTTTATTAGGAGAAATGTATGCAGCAAAACGTTCATGCTGCATTATGGTTACTACCCATGGCATCTAGTCTTTTTTACAGTGAAACAGAGTAGGAATGTTTGAAAAAATCTTATTTGATCAGAAAAGGAGTATGAGAAGTTTAAATTCTCAGTCATGAAGAGTGGAGAGAAAGCAGCTGTAGTTGTTAAAAGAAATAGACTCATTATTAATAAATCCCACACTCTTTAGGAGATAATTGAAAGTTTAAGGATAAGAACTCATTTATTAAAGGCTCTATGGGTTGTAAAATATTGATTCATTTGACATGAGAAAACATAGAGAATATCTCTGAAAAGTAACAATGTCTCACAAGCAACAACCAAGGAAAGTCTTCTCTAAACCCATGTTCTACCACCATGGCAGTGCAGTCTACCATGTATGTGTGTCTACCATGTATGTGTCAGAAAAGGAAACTGTGTCTTGTGCTGTAGCAGAACTTTGTACCCCCCTCCCCATCCATATGGTGCTGATTTCAAAAGCACTAAGGGTGTAAAAGGGTGACATGGGGTCATGGAGATTTGCATTAAGGTTGTAGTAAGCTGGTAGGTTCAGGCAGTGTGTATCAGGGTTAAATGTCATGCAAGGAGGGCATGAGAGGCCATTGTATGAAGCATATGGGTGAAATCTAAGTAAAAATGAAGAAAGCCAGGATGTTGGAAGGGCCAGGATCCACTAAAGAAAGCTGTAAGCATGGAATAGAGTCATCCCAATAGGAGAAGTTCTTGTCTCCTGTATCTTCTCCACCTGGCCAATATGAAGGGGTGAGGCTCTCCAAGGATATAGTGCCATCAAAATCATCACATGCTTGACACAGACCTTTAGGATTTTGATTGCATGGTTTGATTAATGTTCATGCATCCCAATCAGTTCTTGCTCTATATTCGGTTTTTAATTAATTATAGTTATTTTCACTAATTCACTTTACAGACTGACCACTGCCCCTACTCCAGTGGCCCACTCCCACAATCTCTTCCTCCATCCCCTTTTCCTCTGAATGGGTGGAGGCTACTCTGGGTATCCCTCCACCCTGGCACTTGAAGTCGCTGTTATGCTAGGTGCTTTCTCTCCCACTGAGATGAGACTAGGCCTCCCAGGTAGAACATATCCTACATATATGTTTGTTTTCTATTTTATATTGCGAATTGTTCTGTTCCATTTACTTACAAGAATATTAATCTTAATTTTTCAGTAGAGGCACACAGTGATGTTATTACCTGGGTTTCAGTAAAGATTCATACTTAGAATTTTGAAGAGTGATAGAACTGTTAACACTATAGTATCTTTAAAAACGGGCTAAAGGCATTTTCATGATAATATAACCATGAGAATTGTGGGACCAAATGATGGAATGTTACAGTCTAAAGTAACTTCTATGAGTGTCTAGTTCACAAGAAATGGAGTTGTGATAATTAATCTACCTTTAAAATTGTCAAGAGAGTCCCTGGGGGCTTTGGGTGGTCGGGTTGATTGATATTGTTGTTTTCCTATAAGGTTACAAACCCCTTCAGCTCCTTTAGTCATTCCCCTAACTCCTCTTTTGGGGTACCCATGCTCGGTCTGATGGTTGGCTGTGAGCAACCACATCTGTACTAGATAGGCTCTGGCAGTGCCTGTCAGGGCACATCTATACCAGTATCCTGTCAGAAAGCACTTCTTGGCATTAGCAATAGTGTCTGGGTTTGGTGCCTGCAGATGGGATGTATCCCTAGGTGGGGCAGTCTCTGGATGGCCTTTCCTTCAGTCTCTGCTCCACTCTTTGTCCCTGTATTTCCTTTAGACAGGACAACTATGGGTTAATATTTTTGAGATGGGTGGGTGGCCTCATCTCTCAACTGGAAGCTGTGTATAACCTCTGGATATGGTCTCTACATGTTCTCTCTCATCTTTGTTGGGGTATTTCATCTAATGTCATTCCCATTGAGGCCTGGAAGATTCGAGCTTTCCTGGCATTTATAGGCAAGTAAGTAAATATATATATATATATATATATATATATATATCTGCATCAGATGTGTATGATTAAACTTTTACATATTGTTTGCATAAATCTTAGCCAAAGTTGAAGTTAGTGATATTTTCTCTATGTTCATAGCACTTGAAAAATTTCATGGATAACAGAAATACAGGAAAAATCTCACACATCTCTTTCACCTTTGTTACTCATAGTGTATTAAAAGTTGAGCATGGTCAGTAGCACAAATTTAATAAATGATCACAATGTGAATGAAATCTGGTTTTCTATGAAGCTGTAAGTTCAAGCAGTCAGGGGTAGATAGGAAAACAGAGCAGGTAAAGTCAGTATTAGAATTGAGTTTAGTTTGCTACCTATGGAAACAATATAATCTTGAGTATTTACAAAGGGTTGAAACATTGATAATGGAAAACACATATTTTAATGAGGACCAGGAGGCAAACCTAGTATGCCATCCAACTGGGGAGATCACTCTGGCCTACTTTAAGTCTAAAACTTACTCACTGTATTGTATGTGATATTACTTCTAGGCAGATCAATTTCTTTCCCAGATGAAACAAATTTCATGCTCATTTTTAAAAAGTCAAAATCTAGAACTAAATGAAGTTAAGTGTAATGTATCAGAGTGTAGAATCTCTGTTTGTAGCACAATAAATTACCCTGGAAACAAGGAATTTCTATTAAAAATTCTATCATAGCATATATGAGTATGATGATTATCTTATGTATAGTGGGAACATAAGTAAAATAAACTATTAAATTTAAAATGTTCATTTGAAAATGAACAATGTCCCTATAACTAACCATCACCATTCTATCTTGTTTACTACAGAATGTGATCTTAGAAACTTAAACATAGGTAGAAAGGAGGCCAAACTTGAAGAACCACTTAGCGCTATAGCAATTTTTCCTCCATTAAGAGGACAAACACAGACCTGACATGCTTATAACACAGCTGCTGAATTTTGCATGCTGACAACTAGGCAAATCTCTCTTCTGAGACAGCAAAAAAGCTTATCTACTATAAAATTCATTTGTACATTTTATCACCCATTAGATGGTGGAGAAAGAATGTAATCTAACAGTACTCTTTGTGAGGAGATTTATAAAAACAAATGCAAATGTCTCCACTAGCTCCTAGAACCATATTGATAAAATGTAATGAAAACTGAACCATTAGGAAATCATTACAAGTTTGGTACTTCTAAACTCTGTAATTACAATTGTAACGTCTGCAGCAACACAGGAAAGATATGTTAAAATTTCCTTGTCATTGGCTAGGGAAAAATTCATGGTAGGCATTCATATAGAAATGTTTCAAATAACAGTGGTAAAATACTATCAAATTAAGCTCAAAACAAATGGCAAATGTAGTTTCTCCAGGAAATTCACAAAAATAAAACACAATGCACATATTTTTCTTATTCTTTGAAATAAATCTTACAGTTTATAATTTTTAATTTTTTTTCATTTCATTTATGTGTCTGTGTGAATGTATTTCACATCTGTGCAGGTGACAGCAAAGGCCAGAAGAGAGCATAGATTACTAAGGAGACAGTTCCAGGTGGTTGTGGTACCCTTGACTTGTATACCAGGATATGAAATGGGGTTCTCTAGAAGAGTAGAGTCCTAACCACTTACCAACCCCACCCCTGAATCTGTCATTAAATGAAGTCCTAACTTGATAGTGAGTATTTGATCTTAAATATTTTTATCACCTATCAATATTTGTTTCCTGTATATCCCCAATGTTTGATTTTAAAAGTGCATAAAATATAAACAAACTCTACTGACTGGTTATAGAGTTTCCATTAGCATATAAAGTATTATTTATCTCAGATCTACACTTGAAATTAAGTAATAACTTTCTATGACTATGTAAAAAAGAATTTTTAAAAATATTCTGAATCAAATTTTATCCCATGTAGAATAATTAAATTAATTTCTCAAGTAGCAATTTTGATAACTGCATTATTCGCTTTGCAACACAGAAGAATAGGAACAATTGAATTCATCTTCTTCATATCAGCATCATAGACACAGAAACCAGCCCCAGTGCTGTCCCACTTCCCTTCTGCATTGACAGCGACTAGCTGTGAAGTTAATGCAGAACCCTCAGTGTGTTATCAGCAGTAAAGAGGTCACACTCTGACAGCTTAGAAATCTAGGGATGCTAACTAGGCCATCAAAAATAAATGCAAAGACTTTTGCTTTTCCGTCTACTCTACAACCAGGTGGTTATTTTCTGACTTTGTCAAATTTCTTAAAAAAATAAGGGATTATAAAGTTTGATAGGAAAATAGAGGAATTAACAACTAAATTAAAATTTTTAGCTAGAATTAAATGAGATTGGTGGGAATATGAAAATTCCATACAAGGGATGAGAAATTACACTATTGACATATTCGCTTAGCATGAAGTAAGCTGGCAGGCTGTATGCTTTCCTTAACTAGTAGTTTATTGCTGATTCCTAGATATTAGAAATCAAATCCTTATTGGGTATTTCTATGTGTCAATAACTGAGAGATAAATAAAGATGAAGAGTTACATAGCATTTGATATCATGCCATGAATATTTGATTTGAAATATGTTATGCCTAAAATGAACCATAGAATTCATCTATTGTGAAATACTTATTCTATAATAGAAGGATTTTTCTAAGTTATTAGTATTTGTGGGAAGTAATAGAGTTTGGTATCTAAAGAGTTTATATATTTTAACAACTATTTTGTGTTTATTTTATTCCACAAGGAATAATATTTGTAATATATTGTACTTTTTTCTGTGCTTAATATCTTCACTTCATTTTGACTCTTTTATTATTGTTACCTAAATTATTTTATACAGTCCACTCATTTCCTCCCCCTATGCCTGTTCTGCCCTATCACAGTTCCTCATCCAATTCCACTTCCCCTGCTGACTCCAGAGGATGGCCACCACCACCACCCCTCTCTTCCCTGGGGCCTCAAGTCTCTCAAGGTTTAGGCATGTCTTCTCTCATTTAGGCCAGGCCAGGCAGTCCTCTGCTATATATGAGAGCTCCAATACACTGAGCCACCAAACAGGCAGCATACATGAGCTGGTACAAGGCTCACAACTCATTTATTTCTCAGCTATTGGAAGTAACCAGTGATGTCAAGGTATATTGGTGACAAATAAGAATGAAATAGACATGAAGTACATGACTTCTGAGCAGAACAGAGGTATGGTTAAAGTTCTGCATGAGCATTAAAGTATGTGACATAAAAAATCTAGTTACTCTATACAATAGGGAAAAGGAGATATTGCTAGAGAAGAGGAAAGGGACAGGGACTGATAATTCTTCAAAGGCATGCCCCTGTAGTGACCTATTTCTTTTATTTAAGACCAGCGTTCTAACAGCCCTCATGAAAACCAAGACATTTGAGCCTTAGGGTGGGGGTTATAGTGCAATTTTCATGCCCTCATAACTCAGTTTTCAGTATCAGATATGAAAAGGATGGAAACTCTACCTGACTGAGGTGTCTGGAGACCAGGTCTTTGGGAAGTTATTAGGATTAGATATGATCACTGACATGGAGACTTCTTACTTGAAAGACTACTACTTTATTAGATGAAGAGGCAGACACATACGAAACACACACACACACACACACACACACACACACACACACACATTTCTCTTGACATTTGATGTCCACCCACCAATCTGTAAGCAACAATGCCAACAAGAGATTTTAGCCCTAACTTTGAAGATCCAAATGCAAATAAAATTTTAAGGAATTTTCCTTTAAAAAGAAATATGATAACATATGAATCCAAACTTGACTAGCTACCTAATATTTGTCAAGAATTTTAATTGATGCCTTTACAATAAAGCTAAAATGCAAATGTGTAATGTTGTCATTGAATTATATGTTGCTTGTTGCCTGGAGCCAAATCGTTCTAGTCTTGCTGACACCCAGTATCTACCATGATGTCCTGGGGAAATGAGCTACTAATACATACCTATCCATTGTTCTTTATTTAATCAAATTTTGTACATTGTACATATACCTTTTTCCCTCACAGAAATGGCTAGCTCCAAGCAGCAGAGTTCTGCCTTGTCCCTAAGAATACGTAACATGATGTTTCTCATACATAGACACATAACAAATTATCAAAAGAGTTCATTTTGACTTTCCATTGTAGGTAATCAGGTGCCAATCTGATCTTGCTTTCTGCTCATTAGAATCTGACTTATATTACTGTGTTTGTCATATCAGATGTCCTTTGTGTAGCTTTTTGTTCTGTATCTTCCAGATAATATTTACATTTTCTTTAGAATGAGATGGTTATGTTAAGATCATAGCAAACAGTGTCATTAAATTAGAAATATAGCTAATGTAATTTTTTATTTTTAGTTAAGGAATAACTTTTTTTTTCCTAGTTTCAAATTCCTAAGACCTCCTCCTTTCCATCCCTACAACTATAAACCTGCTAACGCTCTAACTTTGATTTGTTTAAAAGGGGGAAAAGAGGGTGAAGAGTTCATGCTGTCATTTTTATATGCCACAAATAAAATAACTCTGCCTCTTTTTCGGCACATGCCAAGGTATGAAAGCCTCTCAGATTCCTGACAGACCTGTCATTGTTTACCATTGGCGCTGTCATATTTGGGAGCCTTGTCACTCCCATACAGCAGTCCCTGGCTCCCTGCCTGGAGCTGACTTGCAGATGGGAAGCCTCCTGTGTCTCCTGTCCCAGGATAATTCCTGGGGAAAGTGTGCTCCCTAGCGTCAAAAGTGGCTTCAGAGCTGGACTCCTCCAGCCAGCAAGACAGAAAGCAGCTGTCTCCATCCTGCTTCACACTTGGCCCAGGTTTTGTATGAGTGGTAGCATCCTGAGGCCTGTGATCCCAGTTAGACACCATAGACGGGCAAAAGCATCAAATACCAATTTCTATAACTTATCTGGATGTCAAGTAGATTGATATCTTTGTGAAATTACTAACTCACCTTATGGCCCAGCAACCTATACCCCACTTTTTTCTTTCTCTAACTCAGCTAAACATATTTGCACATAAGAGAGGCAAAAACTCACTCTCTTTGTTTATTGTTCATATAAAATCAATGTTGAAATTTTGGGACATTATTTCACTTATGTCAAAATGAAGTGACAAGTGGTGAGCATACTGCTTATTTAAAAAGTAAACATGAAATCTACATTTTTTTATTTTTAACTAACACCTACATAATTAAGTTTATTTTAAGAAAAGATTATATTTTATTGTAATAAGGAAAAAACATGTCCTGTGAGGATAAAACTCTTATTTAATTTTTTTTGTTTGTTTGTTAAAATACCTATTCTTTGAGATGCTTCATCTTTGCAAACCTCTTGTGGGTCTTTTGTTTACAACTGGAAATTCAACCTGGACACTTCTGAACTTTGCTCCCACATTTTAACACCTTAACATTTAAGAGATAAAATAAAATTCAAAAATGATAAGGAAGAATCATAATCATGAGTGGTTAATCATTAAGAAGTAACTGTAATAACTGTCAGTATTTCAAAAGTACTTTAGAAAGTCTACTTTCTCAAGCGGCATACAGTGTGTATAGTGTCATCAAGAATGCTTAATATTTTAGATAACTAAAGTCCTAATTATTTTAGAAGAATAACACTAAAATAAGTAAAATTTTCAGACTTCCATTAATTAATATTTCTTCCTCCTTCCTTCCTTCCTTCCTTCCTTCCTTCCTTCCTTCCTTCCTTCCTCCCTCCCTCCCTCCCTCCCTCCCCCTCTCTCTCTCTCTTTCTTTATTTCTTTCTATAAATGAGTGGATTTATTTATTTTTAACAAAATAAAATATAATAAGATAAAACAAAAACCACCACATTGAGGTTGGTCAAGGCAACTGAATGAAAGGAGAGTTAGTTCCAAGAGCAGGCAAAAGAATCATAGACTCACTCAGTCACAACCTTAGTAGTCCGATAAAAATAGTAAGTTGAAAGCTATAGTATGTTTGCAGAGGCAAGGATGTAGATTGTACAGGCCCTGTTATTCCTGTTTCAGAGTCAGTGAGTTCATTAGTTGGTTCAATTGGACTTGTTCTTCTGGTTTCTACACTCTTTCACCTTCGTTTGCTTGGGATTCCCAAGCTTTGAGGGGTGCGATTCGATAGAGATATCCCATTTAGAGCTATGTGTTCCTAGGACTCTCTTTCAACATGATTTGGTGCAGGTTTCTGCATCTGTTCCCTTTTGCTGTAGGAGGAAGGTTCTCTGATGATGACTGAATAAGAGAAGTATATTTGAGTATTGTAGAATATCACTGGGAGCCATTTTATTAATACATGTTCTTTAGACAAGTAGTGTTTAGTTTTACTATAGATCTCTGTGCTATTGCTATCTAGTCTCTGATCCTTGATTAACCAAGCATTGGGAGGTATGAATTCTGTCTCATGGAGTGGGTCTTAAACCAAATTAGACACTCATTGGCTAGTCCCAGTTCTGTGCCACCATTGCTCTAGCCTATCATACAGGGAGGGTCAAAGGGTAGTAGATCGAAGTAGATCAAAGGGTTTTTTTGGGGGGGGGGCTGTATTGGTGTATATGTTTCTCTTTTGATACTGCAGAGTATCTTTCCACACAAAGACACTAGACTGTACTGCTGAAGGCTCCATTTAGATACCAGCCTGACATCTCCATGTTCATGGAGTTGTGTGGGTATTGTCCTCAGCCCTCTATCAGTTTGCAGAGAGAATCCCATTGTCCAAAATAATGTACTGGCTTGTATGGGGATTTCCATGAGACCCCCCTTGGCCAAAATTTTAATTGAACATAACCAGTAGAATCTTTGTTTGGTGACAAAAGATAAGTGCTTGGGAGTAGATACCCCATTATTAGGAGAACTTACTGGGGTTTTCTTCATATAGATTAGGAAGCTCCCACTGTACTTGGTTTCCATATAACTTCTCAAATGCCCCTCAATTCCACCTGTCCCTCTCACATACTCTCCTTAAACCTATTTCCCTCACCATAATAACCTGTTCCTTAAGTTCCTGTATGCACATGGCCAGTCTACCATAAAATCTATTTCTCCCTCAGTGAGATCTATGTGTCCCCCTTTGTGCCTTCCTTTATACCTAGCCACTATGGTTCTACAGATTTACATTTATCTAATGCCTGATATCCACATATAAATGATATATACATACCTATTTATATTGCTATGTCTGGGTTAACACATTCAGGATGACATTTCATAGTTACATCCATTTGTCTGAAATTTTAATGTCATTTTTTTAGAGAGCTGAGTAATACTCAATTTTGTAAATGTACCATATTCTCTACCCATTTTTCTGCTGAGGGGCCATCTAATTTTCTTCTTATTTTTTTAAATATTTTATTAGGTATTTTCTTCATTTACATTTCAAATGCTCTCCCAAAAGTCTCTCCTACCCACCCACTCCCACTTTTTGGCCCTGGTGCTCCCCTGTAATGAGGCATATAAAGTTTACAAGACCAAGAGGCCTCTCTTCCCAATGATGGCCAACTAGGCCATCTTCTGCTACATATGCAGCTAGAGACATGAGCTCTGGGGGTACTGGTTAGTTAATATTGTTGTTCCACGTATAAGGTTGCAGACCTGTTTAGCTCCTTGGGTACTTTCTCTAGCTCCTCCATTGGGAGCCCTGTGTTCCTTCCAATAGCTGACTGTGAGCATCCACTTCTGTGTTTGCCAGGCATTGGCATAGCCTCACAAGAGACAGCTATATCAGGGTCCTTTCAGCAAACTCTTGATGGTGTATGTGATGGTGTCTGTGTGTGAAGGCTGATTATGGGATGGATCCATGGGTGCTACACTCTCTAGATGGTCCATCCTTTCATCACAGCTCCAAACTTTGTCTCTGTAACTCCTTCCATGGGTGTTTTGTTCCCATTTCTAAGAAGGGGTAAAGTGACTGCACTTTGGTCTTCGTTCTTCTTGAGTTTCATGTGTTTTGCAACTTGTAACTTGGGTATTCTAAGTTTCTGGAATAATATACACTTATCAGTGAGTACATATCATGTGAGTTCTTTTGTGATTGGGTTACCTCACTCAGGATGATACCCTCCAGGTCCATCCATTTGCTTAGGAATTTCATAAATTCATTCTTTTTAATAGCTGAGTAGTATTCCATTTTGTAAATGTACCACATTTTCTGTATCCATTCCTCTGTTGAGGGATATCTGGGTTATTTCCAGCTTCGGGCTATTATATATAAGGCTGTTATAAACATAGTGGAGCATGTGTCCTAATTACCAGTTGGAACATCATCTAGATATATGCCAAACAGAGGCATTGCAAGATCCTCCAGTAGTACTATGGCCAGTTTTCTGAGGAACCGCCAGAATGATTTCCAGAGTGATTGTACAAGCTTGCAATCCCACCAACAATGGAGGAGTGTTCCTCTTTCTCCACATCCTCACCAGCATCTGTTGTCCCCTGAATTTTTTATCTTAGCCATTCAGACTGGTGTGAGGTAGAATCTCAGGGTTGTTTTGATTTGCATTTCACTAGTGACTAAGGATGTTGAACATTTCTTTAGGTGCTTCTCAGCCATTTGGTATTCCTCAGATGAGAATTCTTTGTTTAGCCCTGAGCCCCATTTCTTAATGGGGTTATTTGATTTTCTGGAAACTACCTTCTTGTGTTCTTTATATATATGTTGGATATTAGTCCCCTATCTGATTTAGGATTGGTAAAGATCCTTTCCCAATCTGTTGGTGGCCTTTTTGTCTTATTGACAGTGTCTTTTGCCTTACAGAAGCTTTGCAATTTTATGAGGTCCCATTTGTCGATTCTCGATCTTACAGCACAAGCCATTGCGATTCTATTCAGGAATTTTTCCAATAGGCCCATATCTTCTAGACTTTTCCCCACTTTGTCGTCTATAAGTTTCAGTGTCTCTGGTTTTATGTGGAGCTACTTGATCCACATAGATTTGACCTTAGTACAAGGAGATAAGAATGGATCAATTCAAATTCTTCTACATGATAACCACCAGTTGTGCCAGCACCATTTGTTGAAAATGCCGTATTATTTCCACTGGATGGTTTTAGCTCCCTTGTCAAAGATCAAGTGATCATAGGTGTGTGGGTTCATTTCTGGGTCTTCAATTCTATTCCATTGGTCTACTTGTCTGTCTCTATACCAGTACCATGCAGTTTTTATCACAATTGCTCTGTAGTATAGCTTAATGTCAGGCATGGTGATTCCACCAGAGGTTCTTTTATCCTTGAGAAGAGTTTTTGCTATCCTAGGTTTTTAGTTATTCCAGATGAATTTGCAAATTGCCCTTTCTAATTCGTTGAAGAATTGAGTTGGAATTTTGATAGGGATTGTGTTGAATCTGTAGATTGCTTTTGACAAGATAGCAATTTTTACTATATTGATCCTGCCACTCCATGAGCATGGGAGATCTTTCCATCTTCTGAGATATTCTTTGAATTCTTTCTTCAAAGACTTGTAGTTCTTATCATATAGTTCTTTCACTTCCTTAGTTAGAGTCACGCAAAGGTATTTTATATTATTTGTGGCTATTTTGAAGGGTGCTGTTTCCCTAATTTCTTTCTCAGCCTGTTTATCCTTTGGGTAAGGAAAAGGCATTGATTTGTTTGAGTTAATTTTATATCCAGCTACTTCACTGAGGCTGTTTATCAGGTTTCAGAGTTCTCTGGTGGAATTTTTAGGATCACTAATGTATACTATCATATCATCTGCAAATAGTGATATTTTGCCTTCTTACTTTCCAATTTGTATCCCCTTGATTTCCTTTTGTTGTCAAATTGTTCTGGCTAGGACTTCAAGTACTATATTGTATACGTAGGGAGAAAGTGGGCAGCCTTGTCTACTCCCTGATTTTAGTGGGATTGCTTCCAGCTTCTCACCATTTACTTTGATGTTGGCTACTGGTTTGCTGTAGATTGTTTTTATCATGTTTAGGTATGGGCCTTGAATTTCTGATCTTTCCAAGACTTTTATCATGAAGTAGTGTTGGATTTTGTCAAATGCTTTCTCAGCATCTAACTAGATGATCATGTAGTTTTTGTCTTAGAGTTTGTTTATATAGTGGATTATGTTGAAAGATTTTCATATATTATCAATCCCTGCATCCCTGGGATGAAACCTACTTGCTCAGGATGGATGATTGTTTTGATGTGTTCTTGGATTCGGTTAGCAAGAATTTTAATGAGTATTTTTGCATCGATATTCATAAGGGAAATTGGTCTGAAGTTGTCTATCTTTGTTGGGTCTTTCTGTGGTTTAGGTATCAGAGTAATTATGGCTTCAGAGAATGAATTTGGTAGAGTACCTTCTGTTTCTATTTTGTGGAATAGTTTGACAAGAAGTGGAAATAGATCTTCTTTGAAGGTCTGATAGAACTCTGCACTAAACCTATCTGGTCCTCGGACTTTTTTGGTTGGGAGACTATTAATGACTGCTTCTATTTCCTTAGGGTATATAGGACTGTTTAAGTCATTAATCTGATCCTGATTTAATTTTGGTACCTGGTATCTGTCTAGAAATTCATCCATTTCATCCAGGTTTTCCAGTTTTGTTGAGTATAGTCATTTGTAGAAGAATCTGATGGTGTTTTGGATTTCTTCAGGATCTGTTGTTATGTCTTTTTTTTCATTTCTGATTTTGTTAATTAGGATGCTGTCCCTGTGCCCTCTAGTAAGTCTGGCTAAGGATTTGTCTATCTTGTTGATTTTCTCAAAGAATCAGTTCCTTGTTTGGTTGATTCTTTGAATTGTTCTTCTTGTTTCCACTTGGTTGCCCCTAGTTTGATTATTTCCTGCCTTCTACTCCTCTTTGGTGAATCTGCTTCCTTTTGTTCTAGAGCTTTTAGGTGTGTTGTCAAGCTGCTAGTGTATGCTCTCTCTAGTTTCTTTTTGGAGACACTCAGAGCTATGAGTTTTCCTTTTAGAAATGCTTTCATTGTCTCCCATAAGTTTGGGTATGTTGTGGCTTCATTTTCATTAAACTTTAAAAAGTCTTTAATTTCTTTCCTTCCTTAACCAAGGTATCATTGAGGAGAGTGTTGTTCAGTTTCCACGTGAATGTTGGTTTTCTATTATTTAATTTTTTTATTGAAGATCAGCCTTAGTCCATGGTGATCTGATAGGATGCATGGGGCAATTTCAGTATTTTTGTGTCTGTTGAGGCCTGTTTTGTGACCAATTATATGGTCAATTTTGGAGAAAGTACCATGAGGTGCTGAGAAGAAGGTATATCCTTTTGTTTTAGGATAAAATGTTCTGTACATATCTATTAAATCCATTTGTTTCATAACTTATGTTAGTTTCACTCTGTCTCTGTTTAGTTTCTGTCCATTGATGAAAGTGGTGGGTTGAAGTCTCCAACTATTATTGTGTGAAGTTAAATGTGTGCTTTGAGCTTTACTAAAGTTTCTTTAATGAATGTGGCTTCATTTGGAGCATAGATATTCAGAATTGAGAGTTCCCGTTGGAAGATTTTACCTTTGATGAGTATGAAGTGCTCCTCCTTGCCTCTTTTGATAACTTTGGTTTGGAAGTCGATTTTATTCGATATTAGAATGCCTACTCCAGCTTGTTTCTTCAGACCATTTGCTTGGAAAATTGTTTTCCAGCCTTTCACTCTGATATAGTATCTGTCCTTTACCCTGAGATGGTTTTTCTGTAAGCAGCAAAATGTTGAGTCCTGTTTGTGTAGCCAGTCTGTTAGTCTATGAGTTTTTATTGGGGAATTGAGTCCATTGATATTAAGTGATATTAAGGAAAAGTAATTATTGCTTCCTAGTATTTTTGTTGTTAGAGTTGGTATTCTGTTCTTGTGGCTGTCTTCTTTTAGGTTTGTTGAAGGATTGCTTTCTTGCTCTGTCTAGGGTGTAGTTTCCGTCCTTGTATTGTTTTTGTTTGTTTTTGTTTGTGTGTGTGTGTGTGTGTGTGTGTTATTATCCTTTGAAGGGCTGGATTCGTGGAAAGATATTGTGTGAATTTGGTTTTGTCATGGAATACTTTGGTTTCCCCATCTATGGTAATTGACAGTTTGGCTGGGTATAATAGCCTGGGCTGGAATTTGTGTTCTCTTATTGTCTGTATAACATCTGTCCAGGATCTTCTGGCTTCAATAGTCTCTGGTGAGAAGTCTCGTGTAATTCTAGTAGGCCTGCCTTTATATGTAACTTGACCTTTTTTTCCTTGCTGCTTTTAATATTTTGTCTTCATTTAGTGCATTTGTTGTTCTGATTATTATGTGCTGGGAGGAATTTCTTTTCTGGTCCAGTCTATTTGGAGTTCTGTAGGCTTCTTGTATGTTCATGGGTATCTCTTTCTTTGGGTTTGGGAAGTTTTCTTCTATAGTTTTGTTGAAGATATTTGTTGGCTCTTTAAGTTGAAAATCTTCATTCTCATCTACTCCTAATATCTGTAGGTTTGGTCTTCTCATTGTGTCCTGGATTCCCTGGATGTTTTGAGTTAGGATCTTTTTGTGTTTTCTTTGATTGTTGTGCCGATGTTCTCTATGGAATCTTCTGCACCTGAGATTCTCTCTTCCATTTCTTGTATTCTGTTGCTGATGTTCGTATCTATGGTTCCTGATTTCTTTCCTAGGGTTTCTATCTCCAGAGTTGTCTCCCTTTGGATTTTCTTTGTTGATAATTCACTTTTTAGATCCTGGATGGTTTTGTTCAATTCCATCTCCTGTTTGTTATTGTTTTCCTGTATCTCTCTAAGGCATTTTTGTGTTTTCTCTTTAAAGGCTTCTGTTTACCTGTGTGTGTGTGTGTGTGTGTGTGTGTGTTTTTTTTTTAATATTTCCTTCTTAAGGTCCTCTGTCATCATCATAAGAAGTGACTTTAGATCCATATCTTGCTTTTCTGATGTGATCATTTATCCAGGACTTGTTATGGTGGGAGAGTTTGGTTCTGATGATGCCAAGTAACCTTGTTTTCTGTTGTTTCTGTTCTTATGCTGGCCTCCTGCCATCTGATTATCTCAAGTATTTGCTTTCCTCAATATATCTGATTGAAGTCTCTCCTTCCTATAATCCCAGTTGATTCAGGACTCCTCAGAGTCCAGCTTTCTCTGTTATCCGTTGCTTGCGGGCTCCTGTGATCCTGAGATTCTGGGTTTGTCAGAGTTCTTGGCAGTCAAGTTCCTCTGAGACCCTGAAATACGGTGTGACCAAGCTCCTTTTATCCTGGGATCCTGTTGTCAAAGATCCTGGGTGTGTTACAGTGCCTGGAAGTGGTGTCTTCTTTGAGGAACGTGGAGCTGTCTGGTCAGTGGTCCTAAGATAGTGTGGAGAGTCCTCTAGGGACCTTGGGGGGTGTCTGCCTACTCTGCACCCAAGGTGACTTGGTACTGGTGCCAACTGGAAGGGACTTGTCCTATTTTTGTTTGTTTGTTTGTTTGTTTGTTTCTTGCTACTATGCAAAAAAAATTGCAACAATCATAGTCCAATAAGTGACCTTGTATTAGGATTGCTTATCCTTTGTGTATATACCTGAGTGGTATAATTGAGTCCTGAGGTCAATGGCTTGCCAGTTTTCTGAGGAAGTGCCATATTGATTTTCATAGGGGTTGTACAAATTTATACTTCCCCCAGAAATCAAGGAGTGTTCCCCTGTTCCACATCCTTGCCAGAATGAATAGTCACTTGTGTTATTTATTTAGCCACTTATTGAAATGCAAAAAGAATTGTGAGGTACAAATGAGAGGGATTATGGGTTGGTTATAGATGGAGAATCTATTATTAAATTGGAAATGTGGTAGACATTGGCTTCCTTAAGCAGAAGATGATAGCCTCTGAGCAGTTTTTGTACTCTCAACAGCAATGGATGAGTGTTCACTTTATTCCATATCCTTGCCTGCATGAACTGGCACTAGTGTTATTGATCTTAGCCATTCTTACAGATGTAAAATGGAATTTCAAAGTAATTTTGATTTTCATTCCTGTGATAAATAAGGTTGTTATACATTTCTTTAAGTATTTCTCAGCCACTCGAGTTTCCTTTATTGATAATTCTCTGTTTACATTTGTTCCTGATATTTCAGTTGGATTATTTGTTTTGTTTTGTTTTTTAAATCTAGTCTCTTGACTTTCTTATCTATTTTGGGTATTACTCTGTATCAAACATGGAGTTAGTAAAAAATCTCTTTCCTATTTTGTAGGGTCTCACTTTGTCTGAATGTCAGTGTCCTGCCTTCAGAAGGTTTTCAATTTCATTTTCATGATATCTCACTTATTTTTTGTTGACTTTAGTGCCTGTGTGACTGTTATTCTGTTCAGGAATTCTTCTGTGCTAATAAATTCAAGTATGTATCCCACACTCTCTTTTATCATATACTATGTATCTGGTTTTATTGAGGTCTTTACTCCATTTAGACTTGAGTTTTTTGTTGAGATTCATAATTTATTTTTATTCATTAATCCCAGAAAGGTGACAATGAACTCAAAATCTTCACAAAACATATCTTAACAATTTTATACACAAAGCTGAACATTTGCTTTTTCTATAAATATGTTCTAGTTATTTAATTTTACAAAATTATAGCCCAGATTTTATAGCAACTATGAACTGCCAAGAGAGATGTCTACTTTAGTCTGGTGCAAGGATGGTGTCAGTCCTCTAACTGTCACTGCAGGAAAGAAATAAATTTAATTCTTAATCTTCAAAGTTATAAATTCTCATACCTTATGGACTATAGGAAAATCTCAAGACACTGTTGTTTTCTTATACAACAGCGTTTATGTATATGGGGACAAATTTACCTATTATAATTTCTAGAACTCAGTATGAGAGAACTTTTGCATGTGCTCATTCTTAAATATTTATTTTGGTACAAAAATTTAGTCCAATGTTGTCTGGCACAAGTCACAGCTCTATGAATTTATATTTGGTAGTTAAAGCATGAAGAAAATGCTTTATGATATGTATTGCAAATAGTATGTAAAATATTTGTCTATTAAAAAAGAGACCAACTACATGACTAGTATCTAATATCCATTATTTGTTCAGCACCATTGTTCTCACTTTAAAATATTAATCAGGGGCTGTGATGCAGATCTGTTAACATTTGTTATGAATTGGTTGTTCATACATATAAAACTTTTTCTTTTTATTCAAATAGCATAAACTTAGTTAAGCAAAAGAAGTAGGCTTTAGAAATCTGGTGTACAATTTGGCACTCACAAGAAATAATATGATATAGAAACACATATATAATTTTAGCAATTAAAACTTTTGTTCCAGGCAGTGGTGGTGCATGCTTTTAATCTCAGCACTTGGGAGGCAGAGGAAGGCCGATTTCCAATTTCAAGGCCAGCCTGGTCTACAAAGTGAGTTCCAGGACAGCCAGGGCTACATAGAGAAACCCTGTTTCAAAAAACCAAATAGATAGATAGATAGATAGATAGATAGATAGATAGATAGATAGATAATTATTTAAAAAGTCACACTTTAGACCAAATGGGATGTAGCATATTAGCTAAATTATATTGTATATAACTTGGAATATTGGCCAGATATAAAGAACATCATATTTTAGTATATACTCGTAGAATGTAAGAGATTAGATATCAAGTTAGTTGTTTATTTGTAAACAAAAGAGATAATTAAAATTATAAAAAGTGAAATTAAATGAAGTACATTGGGAGAAAAAAAAGGCCATTTTTATTCATAGATAAACATAGCAGCTCCAATGGTAGGACTGTTTTAAGTATTTATCAATTGCCTCTCTGTATTGGAGAAGGTGGGATTCCCCAAAAGCACAAAGATACAGGGTAGCCCTACCTCTTCTCCAATCTCAGTAGGGTAGAGGGAATAAGAACACGGAAACAATCAAGAATGGTTGCTGTAAGAAAAGAGGTAACTCCATTCTGCCAACAGAAGGCAACTTTTTTAATGCTAGAGTGTAAAGAATGTACACTTGGTAAAATGTCTGTTCCATTTCTGTAAATGAGATCAGAGAATAAATACTCTCTCTTTTTTACTTATTATTATTTTATTTTATTTTAATTTTTTTTTGAGACAGGGTTTCTCTGTGTAGCCCTGGCTGTCCTGGAACTCACTCTGTAGACCAGGCTGGCCTCGAATTCAGAAATCCGCCTGCCTCTGCCTCCCAAGTGCTGGGATTAAAGGAGTACGCCACCACTGCCCGGCCATAAATACTCTCTTCTTTCAACATCTGAAACAATTTCAAATCTGTTTTTTGCTTTAACACTTTTACTTGTTAAATCACTCATATTAAACAAATTATTAGTCTTTTGACTATCAGAGAGCTAAGTTTAGTTTGACAGACTTTGTAAATTATAGGGGGGGAAATCACATAATTTTATAGCTAAAGGGAATTAGGTTTGTGTTTGCTGCTTTCAAGTTCACTTTTAAAATGGGCATTGTTTGAATTTTACATTCATAATCTTTAAACAAATTTAGTGAAATTAGTATTTTAGTTTGCATTGATTACCCACAATTGCACATAAAAATAACATATAATGTTATTTAAATCTCTTCAATAGTCCAAATTACATGCATATAATTTAGCTACCAATATTAATTCCCATTAAAATCAACACAGTATGTCCTAATTTCATATGTAATCCTCTATCATATCCATATGTTACCAAGGAAAATTTCTGCCAAAATTGAGAGTGAAACTGTTTAAACATTTCCTGTTGGGGAAAGATAAGACAGCTTTCAGAACAGGCAATTGTCCTTGCCTGCTGACAGCGATCAATTGGCCCCAGCTGTGAGGAAGATTCAGGGTGCAGATTATGAACAAGGCTGAACGTGTCAGCTTCCAAATTTGAGATGATTTAAAACTTGGAAGGATGAGTAATAGATGACAAAATTGAGATTCAGGTTATCCGAAAATGCTTGGATGCTGGATGAATACCGAGGTTTGATATGGAGTTTGATACTGATGAATCTCAAGTCACCCTTTGGATTTAAACTGAGAAAGATGAATGCATAGCAGTGAACAAGACAGATAACAGTACATGGTTACTTCATCTGACTTGGCTAAAACCCAATAATCACCAAGGGTGCCAAGAGGATGCTCAAAGGAAAAGCATATTGTGTATTAAGAAAAGTCAAATATGCAGAATTGTGGAATGTGTAGCTTCTTGAAGATTGAATACAAATATATTATATACTGATCTTGATATATGAATGGGAAGTAGTCGGACCTAGAAAGCATTTTAGAGGAAAACTGATGAAAGCTCTGAGTATTAACACAAGGGATAGTTTATGAAAAAAACAAAGATGAACCTTTGTTATAGCATGTTGTGTATCTGTTTCATCTGAATGACACGTCATCATCACTGCCTTGAGTTAGAGCAGCTGTGAGCACCCCCATGGTGCTCTCACTACCTCAGACCTATTCACAAGGAGAGATTAGTCAGCCCATAGGACTTGTGAGACGGACAGGACTGAGACAGCTCACAGAGCTCAGAGCCTCATGGGACCCTCGCCATGCTCCTTCGCTTTATTGCTTATGTAGGAGGTGAAAGTTTGAATGGACGGAGAGCTTTTGGCTGTGAGTCTACCTGTAAGTTTCTAGGAGGTACAGTTTATGGGTCATGGCTTTTCAACTGAACAGTTTCCCATCAACCATCAATGGTACTTCCTGGTACTATAGCTGCCTTTGAATCACCCATGTTTCTGGAAATAACCCCAGTAAGCTCAATGAATCATCGTTGTGTTGGACAGTCACAGAATCCTCTCTTTGGTTTACCATTGTCTCCTGATGGAAAGCCTAGAGAAATGCTTCAAAAATGGGACTAAAAATTAATAACAAATTAGTTTGTATGTACAAAGTAAATATATCATTGAAAATCAAAAATCAATGCAAAATCAAACAAAGAATCATATTACACACAAACTATAAAAATGGCCATACATCTCAATAAGGTAATGGCCTGCTAGTGATAGAAAGTACAAGGAATCAGTTGAAATAACCACTTAGTGGTTATTCCAACATCACCCATGCTGCTTCTGAGATACTATGTATTTCATACACATTTCAAGTTTCACTGAGTGTTGATTCTAAATATTATATGTTATTACATATGCTTTCCCATCACATACACACACACACACACACACACACACACACACACACACACATGATGGAGGTAATTGGATGAGAGGCTAGAAAGATGGGTCAGTGAGTGAAGCAGTTAATATACAAGTCTAAGAGCCTAAGTTTAAGTTCCAACAATGCACATAAAAACTGAAATTGAAGTTGTAGCAATCTCTACAGTCCCACATCTATGCCATTGTGAAAGGCAAAGATAGGAGAATATGTGAAACTTTGTGGGTCAACTAGCATGACAAACACAGCTATAAAGAGCAAGAGAACCTGTTTCTCCAAAGGCTGTCCTCTGAAAAACGACAAGAAGACTGTGGCAAACAGCATCTGTACTAACCGACATAAGCGAACACACACACACACACACACACACACACACACACACACAAATACTCATAGTTTTTTTTGTTTGGTTGGTTTGTTTTGTTTTTTGATATTTTAAGTTATTTGGTAAACATCCATTTTTCTTCATTGAGTTAAAATATCCTAAACATTTTTGGTAAAAATGACCCCAGACAGAAGTCAATGGTGAAAACCAGACAAACAGTATGTTGATACCTGCAGGTTATAATATGTTAACAGTTTTTACTGTCAATAGGCAACTGTGTCTAAAGGATTAGACTGTTTCTATGTTGATCCTAATGGACCATGAGGTTGGCTCAAACTACAGATAGTTGTGTCCTAAACTAGATGTATTTTGGACATTCTCAAATTGCCTCAGGTAAAAAGGGCTGGGTTTGCATAATTTATGAACTGATTTCCATACACTCTAGATCCATTTTTGCAGCCTCCAGGCTATCTGGGTGTTGCCTTATTTTTGCCTTATTTAAATGCACCAACTTTTCCTTCCCTTGTGTTTGGTCTTACCATCCTGCATAAAGTATGTTCTATGAACTAAATGAAAACAAAAAGGCCATCATAAGGGAATATATAATAATAATACAATGTTTAAATAAGTAATATAATATTAAAGCTGCAAAGTAAATGAGTGTACCTAATTTTCTTCATGATCGAGAAAATATTTTCTATAAATGAGAAGTCTGTTCTGATGCCTTATTGGAAACTTCATAAGAATTAATAATTAGTCAGTTAGCTAACTTATTTTAAGAAATATTTTCCAAATAGAGTAATTAATGATTAGGATTGAAATAGTACACTGATTAATAAGAGTATATTGAGAATTAAGTCTAAGTAGACTGATAACATTGTTAAAAACTTTGTGTTGTTGAAGAATTGATATTCAACTTGAACTCAATCTTTATTAAAGAACAGAAACAAACTGATTTTTATTTTCCTTCCTCCTTTTGTCAAGGATACTTAAATATAACTTTGGAATCCACTGATGTACTAAATTCAGCTGTGGTAGAAACGTGATAGCTACCAAATTTTATGCTTCTGTGTACTCTACTGTGTGCCTATGATCAGCAAGAACCTGGTGAAGTCCACGAGAGTAGCAGCCCTTCTCCAAAGTCTTTCTATAGTTATTGATGTTAAGCACCTTTCTCTTTGTGCCCCAAACTGCTGAAAATTCTACGACATAAAAAGAAGGCTGTGTAAAGTTAATTTTGTGATTGTGTTTGACATATTAATTTATAAGTGCTACCATGAGAAGCTAATAAAATAAATTAAAGTGCTTTGAGATTTTGATTTTGTTTTTTGTTTGTTTGTTTTCTAAATTTTGTTATTATTTTAAGGCTCCTCACTCTACTTGCGATATTGATATATAGCAGGCTGTCTAGAGTATGTTCCTTAATAAAAATTAATAAACATATTGTCTTAGAATGAGCTAAGAGGATAATTGTTTTAAAGGAAAGATATACATATTTGTACAAGAGTTTCTTCTTTAATTGGAGTAAAAGAAATTTTATCATTTTTGTTTAAATATAAAGAAACAAGTTCCACTGAGACACTTTGTTCATATGAATTTATATCTTTTTAAAAATAAGTATCCAAGGAGCTAAAGAGATCTGCAACCCTGTAGGTGCAACATTATGAACTAACCAGTACCCCAGAGCTCTTGACTCTAGCTGCATATACCTAATAAAAAATGGAAAAGGAAAAAAAAAAAAAAAAGATGGCCTAGTCGGCCATCACTGGAAAGAGAGGCCCATTGAACAGGCAAACTTTATATGCCCCAGTACAGGGGAACGCCAGGGCCAAAAAATGGGAATGGGTGGGTAGGGGAGTGGGGGGGGGGGTGGGGGGACTTTTGGGATAGCATTGGAAATGTAATTGAGGAAAATACATAATAAAAAATTGTGTTTGTTTGTTTTCATGCTTTGCTTTGCTTTGAGACAGGTTCTCATTAAGTATATAAAGCTGGCCATGAATTCACAGTTATACCTTCCTCTTCATTCAGAGTGCTGGGATTGTTCAGTACCACATCAGAACTTCACAGTGCCACACAAGAACTTCATTCTTATCTCCCCACCATTTTCTTTCTCTTGGTAGTCATCTTCCTCCCTATAATAGTTTCTCTCTCTCTCTCTCTCTCTCTCTCTCTCTCTCTCTCTCTCTCTCTCTCTCTCTCTCCCTCTCTCTCCCCTTCCCCCTTCCTCTCACCCTCTTCCTCTCCCTCTCTCTTTTACTGTCTCCTTTCTTGCTCTCTATTTATAAAATATGTCTTACTAGATATATTTTTAAAAAGCCTTTGTGAGAAACATCTATAGTTGAGTTTCCCACATTGTGTAGATTTCTCAGCTTCCTTTCAAGAATTCCCATTTATTTAACAATAGCTATGTGTCCTGACAACATGATGCATAGCCTTCCAGACTTGCTAAAGGCTACTTGTATTTACAGGACCCAGTTTTGTTGAATAGAGTATGATAATGGACCACTTAAAAGAGGTATGCATATGAATGTAATTGAAGCTGGGCAACCTTCTGGGATCCCTCCTTTTGCTGCAAGTACTAAGTTTTAAAGTTTTAAGCAATTTAAATGGACATAATGGTTTTTTTAATGCAGAGAAATTTCTGTGGTACACATTTGACCATAGTATGGTCCTGAAACAATTTAAGGTATGTAAAATTGAAAATAAATACCCTCTGTGTGGGTTACTATACAAAATTCCATTGAATGCTTGGTTCTTACAACAGAAATTCATTTTCTGAAAATTCCAAGAGCTAGAAGGCAAAGGTCAAGGTGAAGGTTCTTTATCTGTCTTTTATTTGACTACATTCATTTTGCTTGCAGGCTTCTGTCATCTTGCTATATGGTAATTGGCATCCTTGCTCACCTGGACAAAGAACAACCAATATGATGGCTATTTGGAAAAGGCATAATTCCAGATAGATGGCTAACTTTCAAGAACTTGTTTAACTAATTGCCTCCCATGGCCCCACTCCAAGTTATATCACATCAGAACCATGGCTTTAGTATATGATTTTTGTCACAGTCAAGTTCCTCAAGACATATTGATGAGCAAAATTCCCTCTAACACGTTTTCATGTCCTACTAATTTATTCCACATGATTTGCTAGCTTACATTCATTGAACATCCAATTGATATCACAAACTCCTCATTTAGTCTGACTAATAATCTCTAATTCTGACTCATTTATGTTATGTTTACAAGATTCTCAGCTAAATCAGCATCTCAGTTTTGTTTTATGATTTTATTTGATTTTTCTAAGAAGGAACAACAAATTAATAGGATTAGACACAAAGCATGGTAAAGCTCTACAAAAGCATGCTATACAAAACAAACTTCAAACTCTTTTATCCAATTGAGTGAAGAATTAACAATAAATTCCTTAGTTAAGTTCCCTTGGATTCCTAGTAATAGAGTTGCCAACCAATGACTGGTCAAATTTGAGGATCATGTTATGAAAAAGAGCCCATGACCAACAATGCCTGGATGTCCAGGAATCAGAGATTGGGTGGCCTAGAGTTATAGGATAGAAAAAAAGATCCATAAAATAATTCCTTCCTGATCTACTTGGCTAGCTACATGCCATTGAAAATTCCTGTCTCCAAAAATGGTGGACAATACCTGGTGAGTGACACTCAAGGTTGCTTCTCGACTCCTTGTGAAATCACACATGCATGAATGTTTACCCACACATATACAAATTTATATTGCATGAAGATATCTACTCTCTACTGTTCATACACTATTAACCTACAAGTAGCATAACGGTTCCAAATAGCATAATACTAGACTAAATATTCTTATTCAAAGTTTGCTTCATTGTCCTACAATAGATATCTAGACAGTGTCATAACATGTCCCTAGTATCATGTGCTTTGATTGTCACCCTCTTGTCACTAATTAGGTAAGCCTTAATAAAAATATAGTAAGTAATGGTAGAGTTCATAAAGTTGTATCACTCTATGAAATTTGACAATTCAAACATCTCATCTCCTGTATCTTATTACCAGTTAAAATAACGATGGAAACCCTTATAGTTTCCTGACAGTGTGGTCAATGAAAATAAATTAAAAACAAAATAGACACTACAAATTGAATGGTTTTATTTTCTTAAAATAAAAAGGTATTCTACTTATAGAAATAGGTTGAGGCAATAACTTGCTCAAGTTCTGCAAAACAAAAGTAAAAGTTATTTCTTGTTTAATCTCAAGTACTATGAAATATAATATTCACCAGGCATTTACCAAATACACACATACAGACACACACAGACACACACAGACACACAAACACACATAATCATTCCATAATCTCAGATATGACTGAGGAACCATTTTTGGCTTCGAGGTATGATCACATTAGTAAGAAGGACAAATGTGAAGGCATTGCCTGCAAGAGCATCATGGATTCTGCAATCAACTACTGACAGAAGGGTGATTAAACAACTTTGAAGCTTCCTATTAAAATCATCTTCTCACATCTCTAAATGTTTTGACAAGTCAGTAAAACAACATATCTCACACAACTCACAATTTTATCTTGAGAGAGATCATTTGGTTTATATGGGGCCATAGTGCTTTCTTGTTTTTTTTTTTTTTATTTTTTATTTATTTAAAAAAAGTCTTGCAAAAGTTATTACACTAGTCACCTCTTTTTGTCTAAATTTCTTCTCTCCCATTATCCAGTCAAAGGGGACTGCCTCCTAAGTTATAAGGGTGCATCTGCACAACTCAAACCCTGACCCACCTCGTTATCTCTGAATTCCCATAACATTACCTGAAATTATTCCATATATTACTTGGTGGTTTATCACAGAGGCTGTCAGTACATGTGATTGAAAAAGTTTCATAAAAATCATGTCTTTTATTTTCTTGAATAACTGTACAACAAAGAATAGATTGACATATTGATAAACATAAGTATTCTATAGTAAATGAATAAATGAAATAATGAATCACAAATCCCTAGCATATTAATTATAACAGTAACAAGATGAGCATGGTGAATTAGCTCAACTCCTAAGAGTGTTGCTTCTCTTGTTGAAGACCAAATTTGCTTTCTCACAATCCATTTAAGATGGCTCACAAATACATATAACTCAGGCTCCCAGAGAGCACATGCCCTCTCTGGCCTCTCTGAGAACCCACAAATATACAGCATATGTTCACAGACCCACACACATACACATATAAAAATTAAATCTTTTTAAAGATTTATACCTACATAAGCTATATGCACTGGGAGAGCAACAGAAATTAAGATCACTGAAGCAAATATTTATTCTTTATTACGTTTTATTAAATGTACTGGAGCTAAGCAAAACAGAAAGTGGAAATGGTGCCACAGGCAAAAATCACACAATCTATTTGGCCTGAGGGATGTGGCCTGAGAATGTTCTCTCATCTGTTCAATTTAAGACAATATCCCCAGACTTTTCTCTCTCCTCTTGAGACTCTTTAAAACTCAGTAATATTTTAGGGTTTCATTGTGTTTTGAAGGTGGTTTTGAGGTTTCCTTCTTCATTATATTCAACACATTTTATATCCTATCTGGAACCAGAACTTAAGTTATTTCAATACCCCTAGGGTTTTAAATGGAAACAAGTTTGGCTAATTTTGACAGTTAGCCATTAAATTGTGCAGACATAAGGAAACATAGGCACTGTGCTTTTCATCTGAATATCTGTGACTCATTAAAGACCTCCCCTGGTGTGTTTGTAAGTATACTGCAATATAAAGGCAGCAAGTTATATAAAGGATACCATTCTCAATAAAGTTTGTTTGATTGTCAATTTGTATAAATAATTTTTAATATTGATTTAAGTAATTAAATGTGCTCCCTTCTAAAGTTCATTAAAGTTAAACAAAACAGTAGTAAATTTAGACAGTATGATATAGTCAAGGATGAACAGTTCATGCGAGGTGAAATTCAACAATTATTCTGGAAAATATTTAACCTTATGTGTGCCCAAATTCTTAAAGACTGTAATAGCTAATATACACTGAATTGACAGTCTGTAGAACCAGATTGTTATGATTTCAATTTGCCTCTTTTCAGTCAATTTCTCATGGCTATTAATTTGAAAATTTATACATACAGCCAAGGCAAATGGGTAACAAAGAATCTTATTAGCTATCCAGACACTCTGATGTATGTCCTTTTGTCTGTCTACATCATAATTTGTCAATCCTATGATTCAGGAAAAGAAATAGAGGAATCAAAACTATGACACTTCAAAACTTGGATATATCAACTTTATCTGAGATGGTATAAAATCATGACCAATTGAATTTCATCTCTATACACGAATAGGGGAAAAATCTAGGTTACACCATAACAAAATGTTTATAAACACAGTTCCAACAACAGCTATGACAGCTCTCCCTAGAGTATTTAGGATGGATCTAAAACTTATGTTAAATCTAATATATTTAGCCACTTACTCACTCCATAAAATTTCTTAACTTATAAGGTTATAGAGATAGAATGGATGAATGAACACAGAGGTTTAGGATTCTTGTGAGACCGTAAAGATCCCTAGGGAAAGATAATCCCTGTGGTGTGACTGCAACAGTAATAGGGGAATTTGCGTTAGCACTGAACAGTAGTTCAGAGGCACAGATGTCTCTAAAAGTGGCAGAATATGAATATGTTAAACATATAGCCCGATGTCATCTTCCTTCCTGTTATTTGTAGCTGTAGGGTATTATTAATGGGGAGAGAGAAGACTCATGGGAGGGCATACAGGATCTTAATATTTATAAAATTGCAATGTTCTATAAATCCCTATTAAGTAGTAGTTATAGGTTAACTCTCAGTCTTAGTTTTCCTCTCAAACTCTAAGTCAAATAACGTTTTATGTCCTTATTACTTCCTTTCAATAGAGAAAATAATTTTTGTTACCATTGTTAATTTTCTAAACCAAAGGAAATATTCAAAATGGAAAACAATTCATTGAAAGGAACAACTGATAACACATACCATTAGCTCAGAGATGGCACAATGTACTTCTGCTTCACAAATACAAGTTCTAACCCTGCTGAAACCATAATACAAAACACTTTTACATGGCAAAAACCTAGTGAATTTACATAAATCTAGACTGTAAAATTCACTACCAGAAACTATCTACAAATATACTTTTATATGTCTAAGGACAATCACAATCTATTTAATTTTAATTATTAACAAACAAATACTGTTTTGTTGATAAATGGGTAAAATTCCATGAAGAAGAAAATCTCTGCCCCCTTATGACAAATCCCACTTGGTTCAACATGCATCTTATAATTACAATGTGGTTTTTCATAGTGCATCTGATGTTATTGATGTTACCATTGCTATATTGCTTATGACATAATTTAAACAAATAAGAGATATATTTTAAGTGATAAGTTTCTTCCTGCAGGGATCAAAAGAATCTTTTTTAATAATGGGCTTCTATCCATGGTATAAATATTTGTTTTACTCCAGTGGTATTCTACTGAACAAAGTAGAAAATTATAAAGCCAGAGTGTCTCATTTAAAGAACATTTAGCAAAAAGTCAGATCTACTAAGGATTCACATTTGTAGTTAAAAATACATAAATATAATGTGTATTAGAGATAGTTTTATTCA
This sequence comes from Mus musculus, assembly GCF_000001635.26. Classification (NCBI taxonomy): domain Eukaryota; kingdom Metazoa; phylum Chordata; class Mammalia; order Rodentia; family Muridae; genus Mus; species Mus musculus. The sequence goes on along the minus strand of NC_000074.6, from coordinate 6,022,785 downwards.
AAATACACAGGAACATTTACCTTGACATTAAGTCTATTTTTTAAATCCTGATTTCAGCCTCCTTTCCTTCCTTTCCTCCCAGTCCCATGATTATACCCTGTGCCCCCATTGTCACCCATGCTCTCCTCACATCAAATCCAGAAAGACTAAACACATCCTATCCCATGGAGAACAGGCAGGCAGGGCACCCCAGTTGAGGAAAGGAATACAAAGGAGGGCAACAGAATCAGGGGTTGCACCCCACCAAGTAGCATATCTGATACAAATGTATAGGGGACCAAAGTCCACCCCATGCATGCTCTTTGGTTAGTGGTTCAGTCTCCGTGAGGCCCCATGGGCCCAGGTTAGTTTACTCTGTAGGTATTGCTCTGTCTTCGATCACTTCAGCTTACTCAATCCTTCCCTCTACTGTTCCTCAAGACTCCTCAAGATACACCTTTTATTTGTCTGTGGGTCTCTGCATATGTTTCTTTGCGAGGCTAGATAAAGCTTCTTAGAAGATAGTTATGCTAGGTTCCTGTCTCCAAGCAAAGCGGAGTATCATTAATAGTGCCAAGAGTCGATTGGATTTCTCTCATGGGATGGGTTTCAAGTTGTGCCAGCCATTGTTTATCCATTTCCTCACTCTTTCCCCCTGGATATCTTATAGTCAGTGCAAAGGATGTGTCAAAGGTTTTGTAAGTGGGTTTCTGTTCTCCTCCCTCCACTGTAAGTCCTGTCTAGCCAGGAGGTAGTCTCTTCAGGATCCATACACCCCATTGCTAGGAGTCTCAGCTAGGGTCACCCCCATAGAATTCCAAGAGTCTCCCCTGTCCCAGGTCCCCTACTTGTCCCAGTGATATCTCTACCTTCCTATTTCTGTTCTATCCCAGCCTTCACTCCCTACTACACCCCGGCTCTCCCAACACCTCATCCCAACACTTGTTCCTCTCTGTACCATGTCTCCTACCCAGTTTCCTCCCTCTACTATCATCAGGACATAATGGCAGCCTACAAAATGGGAAAAGATCTTCACCAACCCAATATCTGACAGAGTGCTAATAACCAAAAATATATAAAGAACTAAAGAGATTAAACACTAACAAAACAAATAATTAAAAAAAATTGGAGTTGAGAGCTAAACAGAGAATTCTCAATGAAGAAATCTCTAATGGACAAGAAGCACTTAAAGATATGTTCAAAGTCCTTAGTTATCACAAAAATGCAAACATATCTCTGAGATTCCATCTTATACCCATTAGAGTATCTAAGATTAAAACCTCAAGTGACAGCACATGCTGGTGAGGATGTGGTGTAAGAGTACAGTTTCCTCCATTGCTGGCGGGAGTGCAAACATGTACAACTATTTTGGAAAATAATCTGAAAATTTTTCAGAAAATTGGGAATAGTTCTGTCTCAAGACCCTGCTATACTACTCCTGGGCATATACCCAAAATAGACTCCACTTCCTCTCAAGAACACTTGTTCAATTATGTTCATAGTAGTTTTATTCACAATGGCCAGAAACTGGAATAAAAACTAGATGTCCCTCAACAGAAGAATGAATAAAGAAGATGTGATTTATTTATACAATGGAATACTACTCAGCTATTAAAAACAAAGATATTATGACATCTTTACACAAATGAATGGAATGAGAAAATATACTGGTTGAGGCAACTCAGACCCAATAAAGTCACACATGGTATGAACTTACTTAGCCAAAACAAAGTTCAGGATAACCATGCCACAATTCACAGACCCAACGGAGCTAAGAAACAAGGAGTGCACAAGGGAGGGTGCTTGAATCTCACTCCAGATGGTGCAATACAATAGACATTGCTTTATTTCTAATTATCAGTTTGGAATGTCTACAGACGCATCTGAAGCAGCTTGTCACCTTCCTTGTCAGCACTGGAGCTGAGAAGTACACACGCTGTAGAACACTAAGCCTAGCCCTCCTAGATGAGCCTAAGTACTATAAGTATTAATAATCAAACAATGATTTCCATAAAAATGCTGATTTTTTTGCTTATAGATGTCTTTTTTTTTTGTGTGTGTTTTCTTTTTTTTTTTTTTTCCATTTTTATTAGGTATTTCACTCATTTACATTTGCAATGCTATACCAAAAGTCCCCCATAGCCACCCACCCCCTCTCCCCTACCCACCCACTCCCCTTTTATGGCCCTGGCGTTCCCCTGTACTAGGGCATATAAAGTTTGCGTGTCCAATGGGCCTCTCTTTCCAGTGATGGCCGACTAGGCCATCTTTTGATGCATATGCAGCTAGAGTCAAGAGCTCCAGGGTACTGGTTAGTTCATAATGTTGTTCCACCTATAGGGTTGCAGATCCCTTTAGCTTCTTTGGTACTTTCTCTAGCTCCTTCATTGGGGGCCATGTGATCCATCCAATAGCCGACTGTGAGCATCCACTTCTATGTTTGCTAGGCCCAGGCATACTCTGACAAGAGACAGCTATATCAGGGTCCTTTCAGCATAATCTTGCTAGTGTATGCAATGGTGTCAGCATTTGGAAGCTGATTATGGGATGGATTCCCGGATATGGTAGTGTCTACATGGTCCATCCTTTTATCTCAGCTCCAAACTTTGTCTCTGTAACTCCTTCCAAGGGTGTTTTGTTCCCACTTCTAAGGAGGGGCATAGTGTTCACACTTCAGTCTTCATTTTTCTTGAGTTTCATGTGTTTAGGAAATTGTATCTTATATCTTGGGTATCTTAGGTTTTGGGCTAATATCCACTTATCAGTGAGTACATATTGTGTGAGTTCCTTTGTGAATGTGTTACCTCACTCAGGATGATGCCCTCCAGGTCCATCCATTTGGCTAGGAATTTCATAAATTCATTCTTTTTAATAGCTGAGTAGTACTCCATTGTGTAGATGTACCACATTTTCTGTATCCATTCCTCTGTTGAGGGGCATCTGGGTTCCTTCCAGCTTCTGGCTATTATAAATAAGGCTGCTATGAACATAGTGGAGCATGTGTCCTTCTTACCAGTTGGGGCATCTTCTGGATATATGCCCAGGAGAGGTATTGCTGGATCCTCCGGTAGTACTATATCCAGTTTTCTGAGGAACCGCCAGACTGATTTCCATAGTGGTTGTACAAGCCTGCAATCCCACCAACAATGGAGGAGTGTTCCTCTTTCTCCACATCCACGCCAGCATCTGCTGTCACCTGAATTTTTGATCTTAGCCATTCTGACTGGTGTGAGGTGGAATCTCAGGGTTGTTTTGATTTGCATTTCCCTGATGATTAAGGATGTTGAGCATTTTTTTAGGTGCTTCTCTGCCATTCGGTATTCCTCAGGTGAGAATTCTTTGTTCAGTTCTGAGCCCCATTTTTTAATGGGGTTATTTGATTTTCTGAAGTCCACCTTCTTGAGTTCTTTATATATGTTGGATATTAGTCCCCTATCTGATTTAGGATAGGTAAAGATCCTTTCCCAATCTGTTGGTGGTCTTTTTGTCTTATTGACGGTGTCTTTTGCCTTGCAGAAACTTTGGAGTTTCATTAGGTCCCATTTGTCAATTCTCGATCTTACAGAGCAAGCCATTGCTGTTCTGTTCAGGAATTTTTCCCTTGTACCCATATCTTCAAGGCTTTTCCCCACTTTCTCCTCTATAAGTTTCAGTGTCTCTGGTTTTATGTGAAGTTCCTTGATCCACTTAGATTTGACCTTAGTACAAGGAGATAAGTATGGATCGATTCGCATTCTTCTACATGATAACAACCAGTTGTGCCAGCACCAATTGTTGAAAATGCTGTCTTTCTTCCACTGGATGGTTTTAGCTCCCTTGTCGAAGATCAAGTGACCATAGGTGTGTGGGTTCATTTCTGGGTCTTCAATTCTATTCCATTGGTCTACTTGTCTGTCTCTATACCAGTACCATGCAGTTTTTATCACAATTGCCCTGTAGTAAAGCTTTAGGTCAGGCATGGTGATTCCACCAGAGGTTCTTTTATCCTTGAGAAGAGTTTTTGCTATCCTAGGTTTTTTGTTATTCCAGATGAATTTGCAAATTGCTCATTCTAATTCGTTGAAGAATTGAGTTGGAATTTTGATGGGGATTGCATTGAATCTGTAGATTGCTTTTGGCAAGATAGCCATTTTTACAATGTTGATCCTGCCAATCCATGAGCATGGGAGATCTTTCCATCTTCTGAGATCTTCTTTAATTTCTTTCTTCAGAGACTTGAAGTTTTTATCATACAGATCTTTCACTTCCTTAGTTAGAGTCACGCCGAGATATTTTATATTATTTGTGACTATTGAGAAGGGTGTTGTTTCCCTAATTTCTTTCTCAGCCTGTTTATTCTTTGTGTAGAGAAAGGCCATTGACTTGTTTGAGTTAATTTTATATCCAGCTACTTCACCAAAGCTGTTTATCAGGTTTAGGAGTTCTCTGGTGGAATTTTTAGGGTCACTTATATATACTATCATATCATCTGCAAAAAGTGATATTTTGACTTCCTCTTTTCCAATTTGTATCCCCTTGATCTCCTTTTGTTGTCGAATTGCTCTGGCTAATACTTCAAGTACTATGTTGAAAAGGTAGGGAGAAAGTGGGCAACCTTGTCTAGTCCCTGATTTTAGTGGGGTTGCTTCCAGCTTATCTCCATTTACTTTGATGTTGGCTACTGGTTTGCTGTAGATTGCTTTTATTATGTTTAGGTATGGGCCTTGAATTCCTGATCTTTCCAAAACTTTTATCATGAATGGGTGTTGGATCTTGTCAAATGCTTTTTCTGCATCTAACGAGATGATCATGTGGTTTTTGTCTTTGAGTTTGTTTATATAATGGATTACATTGATGGATTTTCGTATATTAAACCATCCCTGCATCCCTGGAATAAAACCTACTTGGTCAGGATGGATGATTTCTTTAATGTGTTCTTGGATTCGGTTAGCGAGAATTTTATTAAGGATTTTTGCATCGATATTCATTAGAGAAATTGGTCTGAAGTTCTCTATCTTTGTTGGATCTTTCTGTGGTTTAGGTATCAGAGTAATAGTGGCTTCATAAAATGAGTTGGGTAGAGTACCTTCTACTTCTATCTTGTGAAATAGTTTGTGCAGAAGTGGAATTAGATCTTCTTTGAAGGTCTGATAGAACTCTGCACTAAACCCATCTGGTCCTGGGCTTTTTTTGGCTGGGAGACTATTAATAACTGCTTCTATTTCTTTAGGGGATATGGGACTGTTTAGAAGGTCAACTTGATCCTGATTCAACTTTGGTACCTGGTATCTGTCCAGAAATTTGACCATTTCGTCCAGGTTTTCCAGTTTTGTTGAGTATAAGCTTTTGTAGAAGGATCTGATGGTGTTATGGATTTCTTCAGGATCTGTTGTTATGTCTCCCTTTTCATTTCTGATTTTGTTGATTAGGATTTTGTCCCTTTGCCCTCTAGTGAGTCTAGCTAAGGGCTTATCTATCTTGTTGATTTTCTCAAAGAACCAACTCCTCGTTTGGTTAATTCTTTGAATAGTTCTTCTTGTTTCCACTTGGTTAATTTCACCCCTGAGTTTGATTATTTCCTGCCGTCTACTCCTCTTGGGTGAATTTGCTTCCTTTTTTTCTAGAGCTTTTAGATGTGTTGTCAAGCTGCTAGTATGTGCTCTCTCCCGTTTCTTCTTGGAGGTACTCAGAGCTATGAGTTTCCCTCTTAGAAATGCTTTCATTGTGTCCCAAAGGTTTGGGTACGTTGTGGCTTCATTTTCATTAAACTCTAAAAAGTCTTTAATTTCTTTCTTTATTCCTTCCTTGACCAAGGTATCATTGAGAAGAGTGTTGTTCAGTTTCCAGGTGAATGTTGGCTTTCCATTCTTAATGTTGTTATTGAAGATCAGTCTTAGGCCATGGTGGTCTGATAGGATACATGGGACAATTTCAATATTTTTGTATCTGTTGAGGCCTATTTTGTGACCAATTATATGGTCAATTTTGGAGAAGGTCCCGTGAGGTGCTGAGAAGAAGGTATATCCTTTTGTTTTAGGATTAAATATTCTGTAGATATCTGTCAGGTCCATTTGTTTCATAACTTCTGTTAGTTTCACTGTGTCCCTGTTTAGTTTCTGTTTCCACGATCTGTCCATTGATGAAAGTGGTGTGTTGAGGTCTCCCACTATTATTGTGTGAGGTGCAATGTGTGCTTTGAGCTTTACTAAAGTGTCTTTAATGAATGTGGCTGCCCTTGCATTTGGAGCGTAGATATTCAGAATTGAGAGTTCCTCTTGGAGGATTTTACCTTTGATGAGTATGAAGTGTCCCTCCTTGTCTTTTTTGATAACTTTGGGTTGGAAGTCGATTTTATCCGATATTAGAATGGCTACTCCAGCCTGTTTCTTCAGACCATTTGCTTGGAAAATTGTTTTCCAGCCTTTCACTCTGAGGTAGTGTCTGTCTTTTTCCCTGAGATGGGTTTCCTGTAAGCAGCAGAATGTTGGGTCCTGTTTGTGTAGCCAGTCTGTTAGTCTATGTCTTTTTATTGGGGAATTGAGACCATTGATATTAAGAGATATTAAGGAAAGGTAATTGTTGCTTCCTGTTATTTTTGTTGTTAAAGTTGGCATTCTGTTCTTGTGGCTGTCTTCTTTTAGGTTTGTTGAGGGATTATCTTCTTGTTTTTTCTAGGGAGTGGTTCCAGTCCTTGTATTGGTTTTTTTTCTGTTATTATCCTTTGAAGGGCTGGATTCGTGGAGAGATAATGGGTGAATTTAGTTTTGTCGTGGAATACTTTGGTTTCTCCATCTATGGTAATTGAGAGTTTGGCTGGGTATAGTAGCCTGGGCTGGCATTTGTGTTCTCTTAGTGTCTGTATAACATCTGTCCAGGCTCTTCTGGCTTTCATAGTCTCTGGTGAAAAATCTGGTGTAATTCTGATAGGCTTGCCTTTATATGTTACTTGACCTTTTTCCCTTACTGCTTTTAGTATTCTTTCTTTATTTAGTGCATTTGGTGTTCTGATTATTATGTGTCGGGAGGAATTTCTTTTCTGGTCCAGTCTATTTGGAGTTCTGTAGGCTTCTTGTATGTTCATGGGCATCTCTTTCTTTAGATTTGGGAAGTTTTCTTCAATAATTTTGTTGAAGATGTTTGCTGGTCCTTTGAGTTGAAAATCTTCATTCTCATCCACTCCTATTATCCGTAGGTTTGGTCTTCTCATTGTGTCCTGGATTTCCTGGATGTTTTGAGTTAGGATCTTTTTGCATTTTCCATTTTCTTTGATTGTTGTGCCGATGTTCTCTATGGAGTCTTCTGCACCTGAGATTCTCTCTTCCATCTCTTGTATTCTGTTGCTGATGCTGGCATCTATGGTTCCAGATTTCTTTCCTAGGGTTTCTATCTCCAGCGTCGCCTCACTTTCGGTTTTCTTTATTGTGTCTACTTCCCTTTTTAGGTCTAGTATGATTTTGTTCATTTCCATCACCTGTTTGGATGTGTTTTCCTGTTTTTCTATAAGGACTTCTACCTGTTTGGTTGTGTTTTCCTGTTTTTCTTTAAGGACTTGTAACTCTTTAGCAGTGTTTTCCTGTTTTTCTTTAAGGACTTGTAACTCTTTAGCAGTGTTCTCCTGTATTTCTTTAAGTGAGTTATTGAATTCCTTCTTTATGTCCTCTACCATCATCATGAGATATGCTTTTAAATCCAGGTCTACCTTTTCAGGTGTGTTAGGGTGTCCTGGATTGGGCGAAGTGGGCGTTCTGGGTTCTGATGATGGTGAGTGGTCCTGGCTTCTGTTAGTAGGATTCTTACATTTACCTTTCGCCATCTGGCAATCTCTGGAGTTAGTTGTTATAGTTGTCTTTGTTAAGAGATTGTTCCTCTGTTGATTTTGTTACCCTCTATCAGCAGGCGTGGGAGACAAGCTCTCTTCTCTGAGTTTCAGTGGTCAGAGCAGTCTCTGTAGGCAAGCTCTCCTCTTTCAGGGAAGGTGTACAGTTATCTGGTGTTTGGACCTCCTCCTGGCTGAAGGTGAAGGCCCAAAACAGGATCTTTCCCAGAAGCTGTGTTGCTTTGGCCAGGAAGGTGGCCAGTTGTCTGGAGTCGAAGATGTCGCCGCCTGAGAAGCTCTGTGGCTCTTGTCCGGAAGGAGGCCGGCCGTCTGGAGCTGAGGATGGCGCTGCCTCAGAAGCTCTGTGGCTCTTGCCGAGAAGGTGGCTGGTTGTCTGGAGCTGAAGATGGCGCCGCCCAGAAGCTCTGCGACTCTCGCCCGTCCCAGAAACGGCTGGCACTCTGTATTCCACACGGTCACCCGTGCAGCCTGCCCTCCGCGGAGTCCCGGAGCCAAGAAGGCTCCCGCCGGCGCCTGTGCCACAAACCTCTCAGGCCGGGCAGACCCCCGTGCTCTCACCAGGAAGGTGGCCGGCTGTCTGGAGCTGAAGATGGCGCCGCCCAGAAGCTCTGCGACTCTCGCCCGTCCCAGATACGGCTGGCACTCTGTATTCCACATGGTCACCCGTGCAGCCTGCCCTCCGCGGAGTCCCGGAGCCAAGAAGGCTCCCGCCGGCGCCTGTGTCACAAACCTCTCAGGCCTGGCAGACCCCCGTGCTCTCACCAGGAAGGTGGCCGGCTATCTGGAGCTGAAGATGGCGCCGCCCAGAAGCTCTGCGACTCTCGCCTAGATGTCTTAATTTTAATATTGAATACCTCATGTAGCATCATTCCTCTTTCTAAATATGTGATGCTTCTTTTAGAGATTTTTAAAGATTTATTTTATTTCTAGTTACATACATATATGTGTGTCTGTGTAGGGTTTATTGCACATGAATGCAGGAGCCTGCAGAGGAGGCCAGAGACATACAATCACCTTGGAGCTGGAGTTACAGGTGGTTGTGAGCTACCTCAGGTTGATGATAGAATCTGAACTTTGATCTTCTACATGGAAAGTGCACATTCTTAACCACTGAGCCATCTCCTTAACGACACTTCCTTGTAAATTGTTTGATATCCCTTTAAATCTTGTTTCTGGGGAGAGTATACAATCATCTCACTATCTTTTGTGAATTCTGACATAAATAGATGGGTAAATTGACTTTTGTTATGTAAATAATTTCCAGGAGAGTTATCAGAAATAACATGAAAATTATGATATAAGATGTGTGGCTATCTTACACTAATTTCAGGAAGAGGCTTTGGAAGTTCTGCATTTCAAGGGTTTTCTGTACATAACGTAGTATGAAATGAGTTGTCATATGATAATTTGTAGGAGAATATGAACCCCACAAACTGGTTAAATATCAAAATGAAGAGGTATTGTCCTAAGCCAATGAAGGAGATAAAAATGTCATCCAAAGCAATGTGTAGTTTATTATGAGTACAAAGAAAAAGAAGGAAAAGGAAGAAGGAAGGCAAACATAAACCAAATAGCACATGCTACACTTAGCTATAACAATACATAAGACAATGAAGAGAGTGGTCTATTGGAGAAAATCTTGACCCATTTCTAGGCTTCGTTTTTAATATAATGATAAAAATAGGTTTAAAGAAATGACTTTAAAGGAAGCAGAGGAAAGGGGGCTCGAACAAAAAATATAGTCTGGTGTTCAAATTAATATCACAGAAAGATAAAGACTGTTGTTGTGGAAAAACAAGTTACTTCACGGTAATAAAGGTCACCATTTATCAAATATATGACCTTCTCGATCCCCTGTATCTAATATCAGAATTACATATGTACAAGAGCAAAGGTAGATGATGTTTGTATTATGCATGTCAGTTTTCTCCACTGTCTGAAAACAATGTCATATTTACCTCATATTCAGTGACTTCTGATTGCACATAAGTAGTACCAAGTACACAGAGGTTCAGAGAATATCTATCCTCATACGTCAATTAATTTCACATTTTATTTTTCCTGCCTCAAATCTAGTAAAAAGAGTTATTGTATGCTATCAACTATGATATTTTTTTAAACTTAAACTTTGTTTATAAATACAAATAAAACCAATATGAGTCATCCAATGTGTGGAGTATCATGTATTATAGCTTCCACACAAGTAGAAAAATAATATTAATAAAATCCACGCAGGTATCAATAAAAGTTATAATGAGCTGGCACTGTGTTAATATTTATAAATATATGTTGTACCCCATACATACTAAGAAGTTAAATATTCATCTGCATAAATGAATGACAGTGCCATTTTTGACTTTATATTGTAATTGGGTCACTAATTCTCAATGCATTTCCAGTAAGAACAATCTGGCAGAATGTGGCTAATCTAAAGATCTTCGATGCTTTTATTGAATGTATGCTCTGAGAATGAAATTCCTGGAAACTGAATTGCCAGCCTCTTAAAGCAATAGCAAGACAGATGGCCAGTAGTTACATAAGGCTGGAGTTGAATATTTCTCTCAGCAACCCACTCCTAGCTAAGAGTAAGCATCTGGTCAGGATGCATGAGGCATGGAGTGGACGACAAGTATGGGAGGGGAGCCACTTGGCTGCTCTGAGCTATGGAGGTTTTATCTGAAGCAGCTCCATATGCAGCCATCCTGAGAGGAACACAGCTCACACAGAAACTGAGGGAAAAAACAAGCAAATGAGAAGCAGACATTGAATAGAGTTTTGAAAAACTGAACCAGAGTTCTACATTTTTTTGCTCATTGCATAATGTTTATTTCATGACATCTCTCTTCTGATCCTGTACCACATGAGGACATGAATGGTACTATTCACCTGTTTCCACGCATGAAGCTGTTGTAGTTGTTTTGCAGAATTATTTATTGTTTTCCACATACACATAGTTGTAATAGCAACTATTTTATACACTGCATCCTAGACAAAACAAGAACATTATCAGTTTTGTTAAACAGGTTAACAATCTATTATGTTTCCCTCTGTTAAATAATACATAATCGTATACATCAATCAATTTCACCCAATTACTGGATCAAATTTACTGTGAAGAAAAATATCTACTGTTTTACTGTTTTTAAAGAACTTTCTTGCAATCATTTTTCACAGAGTGAGTGCTTAATGTGTTTGGAGTCTGTAGCTGGGGGTGACTTTTTGGACAGAACATGAGTGTTACCTCTAGGATCTGGATATTGCTTGGAACAGAAATGTGCAGAGTCTTATCTGACAGGATAGTTTCTTCTACAATAGGAGTACGTATGTCATTCTGTAGAAGAACGTGATATGTATCTAATTTATTCTGGAGTGGCTGGCAAGAGAGATAGCTTACTGAAAGGATTGTGGTGCAATTACAAAATGTCCCTCAAAATTTAGCTGCTAGAAACTTGTTCTCTAGTGTAACACTTTTGGAAAAGAGAGCTAGTGGGAGAGGTTTAGATTCTGTGAACTTCACCCTTCCTTACTAATGATTAACACCCCTGTTTAAAAAAAAAGTGCTCATAAAAGTAACTGTTTACTTTTGCTATTCTTCTGTGTGAAGACAAACAGTTCCACCTCTGTAGAGGAAGCAAGATTTAGATAGCACTTCAAAGGCAACAATGGAGACAAGCTGACAAACTGCTGTTGCACTGACCTTGGACTCACTACCTGTAGAGATTTGAGTAATACACTTCCATTGTTTCTTTTATCTTTTTTATTCTCATCTCTGGAGTTCTGTTAGAGTAACATGAAGATATGGAGAAAGGTTGCCATCTCAGCTGATAGCGAGTAACTAGGTCAAACCTAGAAAAGAAAAGAAAAAAAAAAGTCTAGAAGGAAACTTCTCTCATCTATACAGATACAATGCTGGACAGAGGCGAGCCTGAAGGAAAGTGGGGTATATGAGGCTGTTGGTGGGCAGCAGTGAGGGTTCAGTGTGATGAGGGAGAGATAAGCTCATAATAGAAGAATTATGTAATGTTCTAAGGCCAGGAAGATGGTTCAGAAAATAAAAGCCCTCTTTGTTCTTTCAAGAAGACTGGAGTTTTGTTCTCAACACCCACTCAGGGTGGCTGCCAGCTAGCAGTAACTTCAGCTTCATGAGGTTTGAAACCCTTTTCATACTTATTAGGTACCCACAAGCACAAAGACATACATATTTCCACATATTTCTTCTTAGGAGCTAGAACATCGCAAATCCAGTATTATCATTTTGGACTGTCTTTAGTTCCCTAATGTGCACATCTATATTAGAGATAAGATCTCTTTTGAATATGAGATTTAAAAAATACAATTGGGTTTTATTCTTTACAACACCACAATTTCCACCAACCCAAAAGCCTTCAGAGCAACATGCCTCCTTTATTTATAAATAAAGTCCTGCCTACTTGATATCCCCACATGTGTATTTGATAAATTTATGAGTATCGCCTTCTGTGTCTATAAACAGTCATGCAACAACTTCCATAGTCTAATCTCAATCAAGATGAGGCAAGCATGGAAGGCAAGGAGTGATATCCTAAAGGTTGAGTATATATGCATGTTTAGTATCTCTCACTGAGGCCTATACAGTGGTTGAAACGCCTTGGCTTTTTTATCTGGGGGTGAGGTAGGTTGTGCTAAAGCATAATATTTGTTCCTCTGCATGGGCAGTGCTGCTGAGGACAAAGGGAAATGCTTTTTACCTCCATTTTGACTTAACAGAAAAAAGCCCCATTAAGATGTGTTCTTGCTCTTTCATAATTTGGTATCAACACGTTACTTTTACCCTAGGATATACAGAAGAAAAAATACGATTATTTTGAAATTTTAAAGGATAGCTGGCATCAACAAAATCCAAAAATAGACTCATGCAAGAAAACGATACATGCCGGGCAGTGGTGGTGCATGCCTTTGATCCCATCACTCGGAAGGCAGAGACAGGCAGATTTCTGATTTCTAGGCCAGCCTGGTCTACAGAGTGAGTTCCAGGACAGCCAAGACTACACAGAGAAACCCTGTCTCAAAAAAAAAAAAATGAAGAAGAAGAAGAAAACAATATGCAAGCAAAGGTGCAAAGCGAATGAGGGAATTTAGAATAGAGTTGCACCGCTCTGCCTTCATCCTTACCCACACTGACATTCACAGTCTCACCAAACGTTTTTTCCATGACACCAAATATGAAAGTGATGTATCAGTGGAATTCACAAAGACTAATCAAATTGTGTGAAGGACTAAAATCATCTTCTCTTCATTTTGAGAACTACAAACTACACTGAGAATCTTGGGGAGCCATTTCCCAGAAGGAAAAGACATGAACACCAAAGAATACTCATGGTAATTTTCTTGTGCCATCACTCACTAACGTTCTCCTGGACAAGCCACTTAAAACAAACTCAGAACATCTTCCCTTTAGAGTAGCCATAATACTTACTTCCCTCTAGTGACCATTTTCCATGATCATATCACTACATTTGATAGCTCACTTTGAAAACATATATCATTTCACCAGCCGTTTAATTCCAGGGCAGTTATTTTAATCCTATGGGGAAAAGCAGTTTCACACGCGTTAAATGATTTGATTTATGCTTTCAGTAGAGGCAGAATTGAAACTACATGAATTTACATATTTTCTGTATTATGCTAAACATCTTATAACTAAAGGGCATTAATTCAGCTTGCCAAGCAAGGTAGCCCTACCCCTTCTTCCTCTGGCTAGCCATGGGCTAAACCACATTATTTTCTTATGGCTTTCAAAAGCAACTACCTCCATGACTAGTTTCCCATAGTTCTGCTTAAGCATCAATTAAATCTCAACTGCAGTTGTCTTACACAGTCTTACCCAGATTCTTTACTTTATTGCATTTTGTAGATGTTGCCTACATATATCCTGGACTTTCCCCACTAGAGATAGTTTGTATTCAGATCACTGTGAAATACTAGAAGCCACAGACAAGGCCTATTTGTACAGAGAACTAATTTAGCCCTTAATACAGTCTCTGTATATAGGTAACAATCTATATCTGCCAAAAGAACCCAATCAAGTTGCCAGGTAAGGAGTAAACAGTAATACATACTTGAAAAATGATCAAATTGTAGAATCTGCAATTTAGTTGATAGCATAATGCTTAGATTTAGATGATATTTTGAGACTAATATCCTTGCTGGTGCCAAACATTTTCAGATATATTTACCTACTAGAAAAGAATAATAAAAGTGGCAACAAATATGCCGCAGAATTCTGCTAACATTCAGATTTGCATTGGAAAATCATTATTTATGTTCTTCATAAGTGCATGTATTATTTATTTCAGTAACCTACTCACAGATCTATCATGTGAGATGACATTTTGTGATGGCTATATTATACTAGGTAATAGAAATCACATCTACTGAAGGTAATTTCAAATGGATCAAGCAAGACAAGTATTAAGGTAATGAATGCAGAAGTAGAAGATGCAACAAGCCAGTAAATAGCTTATACTTCACCTCACACAAAGGAATGTCAAATTTTTATGGCTGTTAACTGTAAAATTTATAAATATTCACATACAATCTGTTTTAGGCAACCAAATGAAAAATAAACAGATTTTTCAAATTGATAAGAAATGGTGAATCAAGAGAATACAATGACAGTTTAAAAACAAGTGCATTTTAAATTATCATTTTGGTTAAAAAAAAGCATTCTTTGGTACTGGCATACATTGGGATATACCCTTGGTCCTTCTTATTCATGAGGTTAAGATACTGAATTTATGCTGTACCTTAAGAAATAAATATATTAATAAAATAAAAACTATGTATATTTTTAATTTATGGAAAACAGGCAAACTCCTTTGAAATTCATCTTTATTATATGGTATAGCTATTTACAATAAAAAGTACATGTTGACAAATCACTATAATAGAAATAATTCTTCCATGATGTACATAACACAGAAGTTTTACATTATTTATAAAACACAAAATATTATTGATCAAAATACAAAAGCCCATAACTGTTTTTCATTTGTAGATGGCTACTGTTGATATTATGGTTATTGTTCCCAGTTTCTTTCCCTTTATCCTTTCCTTTCCTTTTTCCTTTCCTTTCCTTTCCTTTCCTTTCCTTTCCTTTCCTTTCCTTTCCTTTCCTTTCCTTTCCTTTCCTTTTTCCTTTCCTTTCCTTTTTCCTTTCCTTTCCTTTCCTTTCCTTTCCTTTCCTTTCCTTTCCTTTCCTTTCCTTTCCTTTCCTTTCCTTTCCTTTCCTTTCCTTCCCTTTCCATTCTCTTTTCTTTTCTTTTCTTTTCTTTTCTTTTCTTTTCTTTTCTTTCTTCTTTTCCTGAGTTTTTGAGATTATAATTACACCATTTCCCCTTTTCCTTTTTTCCCTCCAAATCCTCCTATAAATCCTTCCTTGCCATCTTTCAAACCCATGGTCTATTTATTCTTGTTTTCTTGTTTCTTAATTCTTGTTTGTGTGTGTGTATATATATATATATATATATGTGTGTGTGTGTGTGTGTGTGTGTGTGTGTGTGTGTGTGTGTGTGTATTCATAAATACAAGCTGCTCAGCCTTTATAATGTTACTTGTATATATGTCTAGGGCTGGCCATTTGATATTTTCTGCATGTGCCATATTCATGAGTTTTATGTAGAAATGAAAATTATAATGTTCAAATTTAAGCTTCATTATTCCTTCTTGTTACATTTTTCCCTTTCCCCTTTCTCCTATCTATCTATCTATCTATCTATCTATCTATCTATCTATCTATCCAGTTTATATCTCTATAAAAGCCCGTCTCTTTTCACAGTCCCCCCATCACACGGCCCCTTCCACCAACACACCTTCCCTTCACCTCTGAGAAAGAAGGTCCCCCACCCTGGGTACCAGCTCACCCTGGCACCTCAAGTCATTGCAGGATTAGGCAGTCTTCTCCCACTGACAAAGCAGCTCAGTTAAGGAAACAGGATTAAGAGTCATGCAGCAGAGTACTGGTAAGCCACCCCATCCCCCCCCCCACCAACCTCAACTTCAGTCTTTGGTAACTAACTTCAAGACCACGCTAGGTCCAGCACTTGCGTGCTCTTTGGTTGGTGGTTCAATCTTTGGGGACCCCGAGTATTCAGCTTCTTGAAAGTTCATTCCACAACAGGGTTTATTTTCAACATGACTTGTTGAAAATTGGTGTTGGGGTAGGGGTCAATTGTGATGTTCTTTTAGAGAAGACTATGAAACACAGACATTTCCTTCTCCTCTTTTGCTTCTAGCTATGGGAGTTTCCTTTGTCTCCCACTCCAGTGATAGTGTACTGCCCACTCTAGAACCAGAAGTATTGGTGCCAAATGACTATGAGCTACAGATTCCAAATATAAAAGCCAAAATAAACTTTCCCATGAATAAATTGATCTTACGGGGTGTTTTGTAAGCAACAAGATTATTAGGCCATGCCAGATAAACTTTCATGAATGTTCTCTGAATTTCTGAATAAACTTTACTGATTTTTTTTTCTCAAGAAGTAGAAATTGGAAGGTCTTCAGATCAGATTTCATGAAGCCTGTGCCTTGGGGCTTCTGTGTGTGTGTGTGTTCTACATTAATAGTAACATTTTTTCTAAAAAAAAAAACAACCTCATTGTTTAAATTCTGGAGATTATAATATAATCATATTTTTATATTTTCTAAATAGTTGTCAGCTATCTGAAAAACATTTTTGAACAAAATATTTTCAGACTGATTTAAAATACTTTCTGAGCATGGTAAATGAACTATTTATAGGAGACACTCTTCAAATCCTATTTGTTTTGTTTTGTGGCTTTTTCTTAAGTTACAATTTCTAGTGACTGTATGTTACTTGTAAATGTATATATAATTATAAATGTATATAAATTATGATTTGTTTTCAAGTATTCTTTCTATAAGTGCTTAAAATTCGATTTATAAAAATTTTGTTAAAATTTAAATTGGCAAGTCACAAATAAATAATTAAATAGACATCCACATTAGCGTGTTTTAGGTTTTTTTTTTTTGGTTAATAATAAATTAAAACTCTTTCTTTTTTATTTTTCTCATATAATGCCTTTTCTGTTTTCCAGAATTAATCTCAGGATTTGACATTAATATGACTGCATTTCAACTTTCAGTCTTTAGAGTGGGGTCCATAATTAAAAGTTCTGGGTACTCCCTAAACCCATTTAGATGCTGACTACCTTATGTAAACCTAGGCCTAGAGGATCCAATTGTTTCTTTTGGCCTCCTCAGAAACTGTACATACTGGTGCCTAGATGTGTATATGAAGGCAACACATGCATATTCCTGAATAGAAATTAAAACATATAAATGAAATGCTAATATATTTCAATTGTATTAAATATATTACCAAATAACTGAGTAATAGGACAGAAAATGTCTTACTTTCAAATCATAAACTATGCAAGGCTGTTCATACAACCTTATGTGTAGTACAAAACAGAACTAATAAGATTTTAGTCATATTATGAGTAAAGGAAAATCATGTGAAAACTGATGTAGCTTCTGAGAGAAAACAGGGAAGTAAAAGTAATGGTCCTCGTGGACTTACTTACAAAATAAGACAAGTATTTACTCTAGTCACGAGAGTCATTCAACCGCTGCACGTTTACATTTTTTCTTGTTTATATTTTAAGGGTTTTAAGTAGAGTATTCAAAGTATTGGAATCACCGGGCATGGTGGTGTACGCGTTTAATCCCAGCACTTGGGAGGCAGAGGCAGGCAGATTTCTGAGTTTGAGGCCAGCCTGGTCTACAAAGTGAGTTCCAGGACAACCGGGGATACACAGAGAAACCCTGTCTCAGGAAAAAACAAAAACAAAAACAAAAACAAAAACAAAACAAAACAAAACAAAAAACCCAAAGTATTGGAATCACCAAAGGAATAAGCATATTGTCATCAGTGAAAAAGCGATGTAGCTTAGAACATTCTTTGGTTTAATCTTGATGACAACTTGACTGGATAGAAAACCAACTAACACACATGTCAGTGGGCAGTCTGTGAAAGGCTTGAGAGACAGTTTTGGTCAGATGATTTGATGTGAGAGGACCCTCCATAAATGTGGGTGGCAACTTTTGGTGGCAGCTCAGATAAAAGGACATAGGGAAGAAGGTTTGCACACTGACCTCTTGCTTTCACTACTGATGGCAAATTCACCTACCCAGTCACTGTGGCATTCTCTTACCAAGTTTAGAACCAGGTTATTTCATCTTTAAGGACAATCTGAAGATCACCAGTTCTACAGGCATCCTTCTTCAGCCTCATACTGGGACTACAGACATGTCAAACTGAATGGACTGATCAACTACCAGATTCTAGTCCTCTTCAGTGTAAAACTGGTCTTGGACTGTCCAGAACACATTGTATGAGCCAATTAACAACAACAACACACACAAAAACAACTATACACACAATTAATTATATCAGTTCTATTTCTTTAAAGAATCCTGACTAATGCAGATACGTAAATGCAAATACAAGATACACAGGGTAAAGACGATAGCACATCTAATGGTTTAATCACATTTTGTTGAAAATAAGTATGACGTAAAGGCAACTAAGTAAATCCTAAGATATGAAAAGCATATTTTTACGGATTGCATGGAAATAAATTATTTCTAAAATCACCCAAATATAAATGACTTTAAGCACCGTTTCATGTTTACTTTATTATTCAGTGGAACACACTAATATTATTGAAATATTTAAGGTCAAAATTTTAGTTTTTAAGAATATGCTAAGGAATTGATTATATTTCTATGCACAGGTCCTAGTATTAATCAAGATTTTTCATCAGGCTGATTTTAAATTAAATTACAAAGTGTACTATTACCTTACTATTAAAAAAATATGAGGCTATTTTTCTTAGACCAGCATTTTGCATTGATTAAAAAATAAGGCAAAACAAATCTGAAAACAGTGCAGGAAGTAAAAAGAGAAAAGTACCTAAAGAAAACCCATTCATAGATGAATAATTGGAAATGATAAAAAAAAGTTATTTGCTTTAAACCTATGCTTATACATCAGTGATTTAATGGACTGGGTAAATACATAAATACTGAGATATGGCAGAAAAAGAGTGAAATTCTAAATGCATGTCTCCATTCAATTGATAAGCTCATCTGCACATAATAAACCTCTTAGAACAGGGGATGTCACTATTAATTGCTCCTTAATAGGGTCAATAAATCACTGAATTATATTAATTACATTAGAGTCAATAAAGATTACTAGTATCAGAAGCAACACAGAAACATGTGGAAATAAAGTATGAAATAACCAAGAAATATTATAAAAATAACTGTGAAAGATAAAGAACCGCTCTGCGGGAAAGCCATGTAATCTTTCTTAATTATCAAGGATCCCTCACTAACAAAATTAAAACTTGATGTTTAAAAAGGCTTCTGCATCATTCTTTAAGCACCGAGAAAGACATCTGTCTCAGCCATTTTGAAACAATACAAGGAGGAATAGCACAATATACTTCAGATAATTTGATAGAGATTTTAGATTCTCAACTGAATTTTAAAAAGTAATTTAAAATGACTGAAAGCAGAAAATCGAGATGCATATGCTTATTTTCACTAAAATGTCAGTGTTGAGTGCTGCGAGTTATAGATCAAATGTAGAACATATGCAATAAATGATATTAATTTTTAATAATAATAATGATAATAATTCAGTGAATGAGAGCCATAAAAGTTTGCCTTTGCTTGTTTGAAATAACAGGACTAATTTTTTAGGTAAGTAACTGCTTTAAAGTTAGAATTAAAAGTCTACTCTGTGCTGTTAAAACTAGATTACTTATGTGACATTTTAGTCTTTCGTGATCAGAATAAAATAAACATCTGCAGTTATTTTCAAACCACAATGAAAATAGATACGGACTCTGATATTTCCTCATACACCTGTTCATCACAAGAGGACCATTTTCCATTCCAAACCATACTTAATTTTATAGAATCATTATTAACTATCTTTAAGCTAGACATTTTCCTGTCTGTCCATCAAAAGAAGAAAAATTCTGTGTCTACAACTGAAACCACCAAATAGCTAAGGCCTCTGACCTTGCCAAGCCCTGATGTCTCTGTCTACCATTTGTCATTTGATCTGAGCTTGTCAGCAAGCAGATGTCTCTGTTAGCCTCTGGCGCTCTCTAAGTCACTGGTGCAGCTGTTGCTATGACATCTGAGGAAGGTACAGAATGTGATGATAATGTGATTTGTAAGTCCATCTACACTAAGTGCTTGAGAGTGTAAAACAGGAGTGATCCATTCCCTACTAATTTGTTAATGCTGATCTTAAACATGCTTTTAGTTAAATGTAATTTCCTGTGCCATGTATATATATAAAGCATATATATGTATGTATGTGTATGTATGTATGTATGTATGTGTATATATATGTGTGTGTGTGTGTGTGTGTGTGTGTGTGTGTGTGTGTGTGTGTATACATCACATACATGCATATGCTTTCCTTTCTTTAATATGCCTCTCAGGATCATTTATAGGGAGTTGATTTGTGCCTGGGAAATGCATCTCTTTGACTTCTGAACTTTGAATGTTAAATTCATGGGCAAAGACAGTATATCTTCCAACAGTCTCCCATCTTTAAATTCCAATGTGTCTAATTATCACCAGTGTCTTTCAAATATGATATATGCACAGAAGATAATTTATTAAACTAACATTAGCATAGGGACTCTAATATGCTTTAGTGAATTTACAATAGTCTTAAACCTTTCAGCTTGGCTATAAGAAATAGAGTGCTATACATCAAATTTGACCAGATGTAAGGATGATGCACTATTCAACAGTCACTCAACATTTACTAAGTACCAAGTTTTCCTACATGGGCACATGAGAACTGCATATAAGTGTTCAAAATAATAACTAAATATCTTAGTCTTTTAATGCAGGCATGTTTTTTGAGTTTTCCTTTGGTTTTGCCATTTCTTGATTTTTTTTTGCAATAGAGTTCAAAAATGAACACTAATTGCAAATATAGAAAGATGTACATAAGATTTAAATAAAGTGAAGTATCCACACTTTGGTCTTCCTTCTTCTTGAGTTTCATGTGTTTTGCAAATTGTATCTTGGATATTCTAAATTTCTGATCTAATATCTGCTTATCAGTGAGTGCATATCATGTGTGTTGTTTTGTGATTGAGTAACCTCACTCAGGATGATATCCTCCAGATGCATCCATTTGTCTAAGAATTTCATGAATTCATTGTTTTGATTGCTGAGTAGTACTCCACTGTGTAAATGGACCACATTTTCTATATCCATTCCTCTGGGGTCTGCAACCCTATGGGAGGAACAACAATATGAACTAACCAGTACCCCCCTCCCCCCAGAGCTGTGTCTCTAGTTGCATATGTAGCAGAGGATGGCTATCAATGGGAGGAGAGGCCCTTGGTATTGCGAAGATTATATGCCCCAGTACAGGGGAATGTCAGGGTCAGGAAGCGGGAGTGGGTGGGTTGGGGAGCAGGCCGGGGATAGGTTATAGGGGGCTTTGGGGATAGCATTTGAAATGTAAATGAAGAAAATATCTTTAAAAATGTGCTTTAAATATGTAGATCAAAGTAAAAAATATTTAAATAAAGCTATACTAGCCTCTTGAAAGACAATTATCTTTATATGGATATTTGAAACTGTCCAGTTAATACCAGAAAACACAAGCATGAGAAAACAACAATTTAAAATTAATACCACGCACACAGTAAATATACTTCTTTAAAATTCTAAGGGGATGCATTTGAAATGCCAAGTTTGAAAATACATAGCTATGATATCATTTGCTTTAATATACTTTATCTTTCAAATCACTTAAGCTTCAAAATTCTGATGCCATTGCTGAACAAAATGTTCATGAATTATCCAATTCCATGCTTCCTTGGTAGTAATGCAGTGCTACAAACAATATTAATAAAGCCACTATTTTTATTCTGATGTTAAATAATTGTTATTTTTAATTAATTGAAATGTTAAATAATTTCAAAGAAAAACATCTTTATGAAGAAATATGTGCATTGAGGTCGAAGTGATTTTTTTACAGTGTTCTGTATTTAATAAATCTGAATCTTCAGAGATAAAATTTCTGAAGTGAAAACCCACAAATTAAGGTTCCTTCTTTGTAGTGAATTACTGTGGTACATGTTGAAATGTGCTGCAAATATTGGCCAAAGTCCAATATCACTTTTGTGACTCAAAAAGTAATAAATATAATGCTGCCACGTGAGAAGGACCTGAGCACTGTCGTGCCACATGCTGCATGGCTCATGATGTTTGAGTCTGTAATCATATAACCAGTACTTCCTAAACAGTTGTCACCAATAATGTAAGAATGACTTGAACATACTTTAAAACAAATTTCTAGGACCTTACCCCCCTTCGCTCTCTCTCTCTCTCTCTCTCTCTCTCTCTCTCTCTCTCTCTCTCTCTCTCTCTCTCTCTCCATGTTTGTATGTGAACACATATATGTGTTTTACTTGTTTGCATTGTGTATAAATGAATGTAGTACCCATGCCTATGTGCACAAAGACTAAATATGAGTATTGGATGTCTTCCACCACTCTTTACCTATTCACTTGAGGTAGACTCTTTAACTCAACTGGAAGCCCTAGTTTTGGCTAGGCTGGTTGGCAAGCAAATTAAAAAAAAATCTGCCTGGCCTTTACCTCAGTGTTGGCGTTGTAGGCATGCAGACTCATTCCTGAGCCTTTATGTGCATGCCTGAGATTCACACTCAGGTCATCATGCTATTAAAGCAAGGCTTGTACCCTCTGAATCATCTCCTCAGCCTAAAGGCACACTTTTAAGAAAGAATAATTGAATAAGTATTTAAGTAAAAATCAATGGCATATTTGAACCTAGCTATTGTCTGTGAACCTCTGCCCTTGCTTTCTAGAAAATAAGGTTTACTTTAACTTGGAACTCTGACTCCTTAAATAAATTCATAGTATAATTACTCAAGCCATCTTCTCTTTATATAGTACAGTTTAAACAACTATATACAAAGTCACTAGTTGGTTTAAAATAATTCCTTTGTGGACTATTTAGTCTCACATGACTACAAAGTTTAATAAAATGCTTCTTTTAAAGGTCATTACAGAAACAAGTGGAAGACTAATGAAGTACCTGACATGATATTAGCTGGAAGGGGATATCAACACTATGATGATGACACAAACTATATAGCAAATGAGGCTAGAAAATGATATATGTAATTATAAATTGACGTGGAAAACAGTTGGGAGTAAGTACTATTAGTTAGTAAAGAATTAATATTAGTATGATTCCTAGTAAAGATGTAAAGCTTGGGCTGGTGATGTAGTCCCTGGTAGAACATTGGCTTAACATAGAGGAGGACTGGACTCTACCTCCAGTACTATCAAGTGGATTGCATATTTTAAACAAAAGGGTTTGACACTCTTTAAACTCCATTGTCTTAGATTTAGTAGGTATTTTTATACCTTGTATTGTTAGGCTATATTTATATGCTCTCAGGGACTATAAAATTTAACATGTAAAATTTAGGATAAAAGAGTTGGTAAGAATAGTTCAGAAATCCAATATATGTTTAAACATTAATTTCATTGTGTCAGAAAATGATCAACTAAATGCATAGATTCTACTGACTCTAGAGCCAGTAGCATTAAAAGTGTAATTTGTGGTAGTGTAGTAGTGCTCAACAAAGATGATGCCTCAGGTTTATTCATAAGGAGATAAAAAGCAGCCTGGTGAAATTGAACACTCCTTAAATTGAATTAATAGTATATTCAGAGTCTTTACTGTGGATACATAATGGAGGAAAATAAAGCATATTAATACAAAATACAATCAAAAGTAGTATTCTTGCTATAAAAGTGATAGTTGAATATGGCATTCCATTTAACTGAATACAGCCCAGGAACACCAAGGTTGGTATTGATTTCATGTCTGTTATGTCAACACATTCCTGATTCATGGCAACATGTGCAGTTTTCATTAAACAAGAATTCTATGACTCTTGAGGTGATAAGAATAGAGAAAGAAATGATGCTCAACATGGTGAAAACTATAAAACATAACCATCAGATAAATGACGTCCAAAAATCAATGTAAAGGACACTAGGTACACTCTTGGTGCTGATAAGGAACAAGAAGCCCACAGAAAATGACACAACAAGAATCTTAACAGATGGTAAGTCAACTTAATCAGGCAAATTAAGGGATCATATGTTAAAAACAAGAGAGTAGGTTAGTTGACATGCACTGTAATTACATAGGATATATTGCTTTCAATAAATGTTACAGGACAGATTAACGTTAATCATGCCAACTACATTTCTAAATCTGCTTTTCAGACATAATTAAAATCCTAAATTATTACTGCTGCAAATTAACAATTTTAATGTAGTGCAGACATTGTAATCATCAGCATTTAGTTCTTTTCAAATGGTTTGTCTAATGCAAATTTAAACAATAGTCACCTAAGTAAGTACAAGCGCGATCAGCCTTGCCTGAACAGTCTGTGAGAGACAGACAGCTCCAGTGTGTTTCCTCAAAGAACAGTCAGCTCAAAAGTGAATGGTGGAGTCTTTAAGGGAGCATCGTGTAGTCTCATTCAACACACTGAGACCTTAACTACAGCTTACAGAATCTTCAAACCTACGAAAATGTAAAACAATGGAGTGTCCCAAATGACCTGCAGAGTGCTCTGAGCTTCCTGTGTACAGTATGCTCCTCTGTGTGCCAAGGAACACAGAGATCATCTCCCAGCCTCCAGAATCCCAGCTAGCTTCTCAAAAGGGACACGTAATCTGACTTAATTCTCATAGTATGAGAAATAGCTTTTATTTACATCATTTATTATAGGGAAATTCATTTTAATACATGTATGTACAAAATTTGATCAATTCTACTTGAATCATGTCGGCAGGGCAGTGTACACTTAGAATTTTCAGAACATGCTTTGATAAGTGTTCTTCAACAATTCAGCGTCCCCCTAGCCCACCAACCAAAGTCAGGGGAGAGAGATGGTTAATAGGACAAGGGAGATGTAGACCTGCTCAGGAGTAGTTCTTTGGGGTGGTTGTAAACTTCATTACCAGGACTCCAGCAGACCAGTCAAAAACATCAAACACAAATCATAGCAGCAGTTCCGTCCAATAGGCAAACACCTAACATGAATCATTAGCAGAGGCTAGACCTGGAAGAAATCATGACGATCCTCTGCTGAATTGTCATGAGTCTGCAGAAGAGGCAAGAAGCAGCCAGAATACCATTAGAAGTTCTTTGGTGCATTTCTCTCTATGAATTCACGAAATGAAAAGATCTGCCAAGTGTTGCAAGGAGAACCAATGCAAGAACAATATTTACTGTCAGTTGTGTTCAACTTATAGTCTTTCCAAGCACCATGTGTCCTCTCAAGTGTCTGCTTCAGCAAAATATTCTTTCATAAAACAGCAAACAGAAAAATATCACAAGACACAACTGAGTCTCCAAAGAAACGAGAGATTTCCACTTCAGGGTAGTGTCGATATGAAAGGCTGATCTGAAATGTTCGTGTCTAGACTTCGGCTTTGAATTCTTTTTGTTAATCTAGTTCAGTCGTTCTCTACCTTCCTAATGCTGTAACACTTTCATAAAGTTCCTCGTGTATGGTTACCACCAACCATAAAATTATTTTTGTTGTTACTTCATAACTGTAATTTTGCTATAGTTATTTATCATAACGTAAATATCTGTGTTTTTAATAGTCTGAAGTGACCCTTGTAAAAGGGTCATTTGACCCCCAAATGGATTGCAACCTACATATTTAACCGCTGTTCTAGCTGAAAGTTTTGGGTTAATAATTGAAGAAATACTACATTTAAAGTTAGGTTAAAAACAGAAAGAAAGAATAGTAAAAAAAAAGGAAGATGGATAAAAGGAGGTTTTATATAATAAGCACTCCCTATTTTTTTGTAGCAGAGGAGAGTTAAGTGAAAAATGAGAAAGCCAAGTCTCATGTGTGCAAGTATAACCTGTGTTATTTGTTAGTCTTAGACTCAAATGAACATAATTATAGTTTTATTAGTAAAAAAGTGTTTATGGAAACATAGATGCAATGAAATGTATTTTCATTTTACTTTGATTGCTTTACTCTGAAAGCACAACTCCAATCACTTTTGAATATCTCATTGGCATAGGAATGTACTTTTCTTTTTTTTTTTTTTTTTGAGAGTCAGTGACCAGTTTAATTTATCAAAAACATCTGTTTCTTCATCCAGTGGTACCTTTGGTCTGATCTAGAGATCTACTAGGCTGTGACACTACTGCCTGTGTCCTACTTGGACATGGTGTTGTTTTATAGCTGAGGCTGCCCTCACACTCAGCAATCCTCTTGCCTCAGCCTCATGCTGGGATTACAGGAGTGTGCTATCATATCCAGTGAGCTGTATTTACCATTTTTCCTTTATAAAGTGTGACTTTTTTTTTGTTTAGCTTGGTGATAGCTATCCACGTGTGAGCCAAATGTTTTCAGGTTTTGGTTTCTTTTTTTAAAATATTTTTATTACATATTTTCCTCAATTACATTTCCAATGCTATCCCAAAAGTCCCCCATACCCTCTCCCCCACTTCCCTACCCACCCATTCCCATTTTTTTGGCCCTGGTGTTCCCCTGTACTGGGGCATATACAGTTTGCATGTCCAATGGGCCTCTCTTTCCAGTGATAGCAGACTAGGCCATTTTTGATACATATGCAGCTAGAGTCAAGAGCTCCGGGGTACTGGTTAGTTCATAATGTTGTTCCACCTATAGGGTTGCAGATCCCTTTAGCTCCTTGGGTACTTTCTCTAGCTCCTCCATTGGGAGCCCTGTGATCTACCCAATAGCTGACTGTGAGCATCCACTTCTGTGTTTGCTAGGCCCCAGCATAGTCTCGCAAGAGACAGCTACATCTGGGTCCTTTTGACAAAATCTTGCTAGTGTATGCAATGGTGTCAGCGTTTGGAAGCTGATTATGGGGTGGATCCCTGGGTATGGCAGTCTCTAGATGGTCCATCCTTTCGTCTCAGCTCCAAACTTTGTCTCTGTAACTCCTTCCATGGGTGTTTTGTTCCCAATTCTAAGGAGGGGCATAGTGTCCACACTTCAGTCTTCATTCTTCTTGAATTTCATGTGTTTAGCAAATTGTATCTTATATCTTGGGTATCCTAGGTTTTGGGCTAATATCCACTTATCAGTGAGTACATATTGTGTGAGTTCCTTTGTGAATGTGTTACCTCACTCAGGATGATGCCCTCCAGGTCCATCCATTTGGCTAGGAATTTCATAAATTCATTCTTTTTAATAGCTGAGTAGTACTCCATTGTGTAAATGTACCACATTTTCTGTATCCATTCCTCTGTTGAGGGGCATCTGGGTTCTTTCCAGCTTCTGGCTATTATAAATAAGGCTGCTATGAACATAGTGGAGAGAAACACCTGAAAATATGTTCAACATCCTTAATCATCAGGGAAATGCAAATCAAAACAACCCTGAGATTCCACCTCACACCAGTCAGAATGGCTAAGATCAAAAATTCAGGTGACAGCAGATGCTGGCGAGGATGTGGAGAAAGAGGAACACTCCTCCATTGCTGGTGGGATTGCAAGCTTGTACAACCACTCTGGAAATCAGTCTGGCAGTTCCTCCAAAAATTGGACATAGTACTACCGGAGGATCCAGCAATACCTCTCATGGGCATATATCCAGAAGATGTCCCAACCAGTAAGAAGGAATGTACTTTTCAAGCTACAGAAAGAAAAACCTGGGCACCAATCCAGCCATAAAACCCTCGCCGTACAATCTACCTTGCCTGCTAGATGTGCTGGGCAATGGTGGCATAGAATTTGTAGGAGTGGCAAAGCAACGTTTGATTTAACTCACCACAAGAGGGAGCTGATGCTCTATACTGCCTGGGTGGCCAAGAACCAGAGATTAGGTAGCCCAGAGACCTAAGATTGGCATCTTGTTCCACGAAGCAGCAGATGGAAGAGGGTGCAGAAATCCATAACCATGTACTGTATGAGAAACTCTAACGTGAGGTATCCGCTGGGCTCTTCCCCTCACAGAAGAATGGAAGGAAAAAATGTAAGAGTCAGGGGATGGAAGACACTAAGAGATCATGGACCACTGAATCAACTAAGCAGGACTCATGTGGACTCACACAGACGGTTTAAAAATCAGTCTTCATGAGCAGTTGCTGAAGCACCGGAAAGATGGCGGAAGAAGGGGAAAGAAAAAAGATCTCTTTGGTTCCAGAAAATCTCCTGAAAAAGAGGAAGGCTTATCAAGCCCTCTAAGCCACTCACCACTCAGGCAAAGCAGGCACTTTTGACAAGGAGAGAGAGAAAAGGGAAACAATTCAGGCTTAGACCACTAGAATCTTTCATACATGGTTCCTGGTGGCAGCAATGTGAAAAGGTGCGTGGCTAGTGACTAGAGGTGGTCTCGTGCTTTGGAGGTGCCTGATAAACATTCCTTGACCTTCGTTATACACATGGAAAGAACTGAAGGAGTGAGTTTATTGGTAAATAGCACTGTCATGAAACTTGGCCTGAAGAAATTGTTCAGTGGCGTCTTTGTCAAGGTCACCCCTCAGAGTCTAAGAATACTGCACATGGTGGAGCCTAATGTGACCTGTGGAATTCCAAATCTGAAATCTGTCTAAGAATTTATCTTGAAACGTGGACAAGCAAAGATTAACAAAAATACAGGCCTTCTGACGTACAACACAGTGGTCGAGGAACACCTGGGGAGATTTCGTGACATTGCCTGGAAGACCTCATTCATGAAATTGCCTTCCCTAGGAAGTATTTCCAGGAGGTCTCTTTATTCCTGTGCCCTTTTTACCTCTCTGTGGCCTGCCATGCTACCAAGAACAGTCCATTTCCTCAAGGAGATGGGCTCACCTGGCTACCGGGGAGATCGGATCAGTCAACTCCTTCAGCAGCTCAATTGAAGCAGGCGCAGGTTTTCCAAAAGCGCGCTTTGGAAGTGTTTTTGTTGTTTAAAATTATCAAATATCTTCAGAGAAGATGGTTTACTGCCTTCAGAAACTGAAGGAAGAGGCCTGGAGAATGACAGTAAGATGTGAGCATTGGAGACACTTACCACAGCCCAGTCCATAGAAGGGGACGATTATTCACATTAGCTGTCTGCCTCTGAAATCAACTCAAGCTGAGGAAGAAAGAATTACCCTGCTCCTCCTGCCTAATATCTTGGTGTTTAATGTTGGGTGGGCAAATAGCTTCAACATTCCTCTCAGCCCCTCCAAACTCTTAAAGCAGTGGGCCAGACCAATGGGCACACTTGAATCTGGACAAAGAAGGTCCTGATGGATGTATGCATGTATGTATGTATGTATGTATGTATGTATGTATGTATGTATGCATGTATGTATGTCAGGATAGGTGGCTTTGTGGTTGTTTATTTCAAGGCAGGGTCTCCCTGTATAGCCCTGACTGACCTTAAACCCCACAGCAGTCCTGCCTCCTCCTAGGTACTGGGACTATAGCTGTACAAGCCCAGGGGCTTGTTCCTCAGAACACTCAGTTAGAAAGGTGACAAAGGCCATATTTGGTCTTTTGGTGTGAGGTGATCTTGCAACTGCACTGTCTGCTTTGGAATCTCTCAGGCTTGCTTTTCCTGGGTCAGTGTAAGAGCATTTGTGCCCTGACCTGCAGTGATAGTCCTTCCCTATAGCTCCGGATTTAGGATGGGGGATCCATTTGCTAGAAAAACACACACACACATATCCATACGTTGTGCTTGGAACTCCATGACAGTGATCCATACCATCTTAGCACCTGGAAGTGTTTGTGAGGACAGCCTGCTTTTTTATGCGCATTAGTCTGTTAAGGTAGTAGATCTGTGCTACTGGAGGGAACTGAAGTTTAACCACTTGTTTTCTATTAAGAATTAGTGTTTGGCTGGGCCTGGTGGTGTATACCTTTAGTCACAATGCTTGCAAGGCAGAGACAGACATATCTCCTGAGTTCAAGACCAGGCAAGCCTGCTCTACAGAGATCCAGGATACCCAGGGCTACACATAGAGAAAACGTTAAGGACAAACAAAACCAATGCAGTGATAGACTGTTGTTTCCTAAACCACATGTACCCAGAAATTGCCCACTAAATTTCTCCCTTGGCTTAAGGATCCTCCTGTCTGACCTTTCCTTAAAACCCACACCAAAGTTCCACATTCTTAACCAATGTTTGCCTCGAGCTTTTCTGTAACCTTGGCTCCAATGGGGCCCTTCAAAACATCTCTGTGAGGCTGAATCAGGCATCTGACAGTGCCAACACAGCCATAATCGTGATGCTTGCCGTAGTCACAGCACTACAGTGGCCGAGGCGGGTGAATCTCTGCGTTAGTTCAGTCACCTAGGACTACATACAGTGCCGCAGAGCATGCCAACTACACGGTTGGTGGGTTCCAGAGATCAGTGTTGACTATTATGGAACACTGGGAAACGAGGTGACCAAAATGCTTTGCAGCCTTGGAGAAACAGTCAAGGCTATTTACCACTCTGAGATCTAAATCCTTTATCTTCCTAAGTAGTATTACAGTGCTTGCCTACTGTGTGTGAGGCCCTAGATGAGCTGAGCTAAGGCTTCCATTTCTGTTGCTTGGAATTTAAAGCAAGTTTTTTTATATATAGTAAAAGATTACTTTTAAGATTTTTTTTTTAAAAGTCAGTCTTCATAATGAAGCTTTTCACGGCTGTGTTCAAATTCATTGTAAAGATTTATCTGAGGACGAATGATTAATATGCCTGACACTGCCTGGAGGACCAGGAACCTGAGGCTGGATATCCTAAGGATCTAGAATGGAACCAAATGCTATAAGATTAAAAAAGTAAATGAAATGATTTCTAATGATGTTCTCCTATACTCATAGGCAGGAGCTTAGCATACACATCATAATTGAGTTTATCCAGCAACTGACAGAAACAGATGCAGAGACCCACAGTCAAACATAAGGCAGAGTTCACGTTGTCCTGAGGAACATGGGGAGGAAGTATTATGAGAGACAAAGGGTCAAGCACACCACAAGAAAACCCTCAGAATCAACTTACCTGGGCTTATAGGAGCTCACAGAGACAAGTCTCACAATCAGGGAGTCTGCATGCATATGACCTAAGCCCTCTGTGTATATGCTATGGTTCTGTAGCTTATTCTTCTTATGGGACTCCTAACAGTGGGATTTGAGGATATCTCTGACTCTTGCCTGCTTTTGGAAACCTTTTTCTCCTATTAGGTTGCATTGTCTAGCCTTAATATGAAAGGGGTGGTGCCTATTCTTATTGCAACTTGATATGTGATGTTTACTTGATGTCTCTGGGGGCAGTGGGGAGAAGGCAGGTTGGGGGTGAGAATGAATATATGAGAAGGAAGTAATATACTAGAGAAGAATGAATTAAAAAAAAAGAATAATTGAGAGCATGAGGAAGTAGGAAAAGACTGATAGCCATGACTCAAAACAAAGATGCAACTATGCCACGGTAAGAAAAAAGGAGAAACCCAAAAGGTAAGTTTTCCTATCCAATTTGCATAGTGAAATGTGCCAGAAAATTGAAATTAAATGAAATTGTATGAAAACATATGTAAATGTAAGAATTTTCTGGTGATCAACAAAAGTTGAAATATGAAACTATTAGAAGTTCAAATTAAAACCTTAAAATCATTAATTTTTGGAGCTCACAAGTAATCCATATCATTTTATAAACCCCGTTTCTCATTCCTGTGTCATTAAAAATATTTATGTAGACCCAAATATGTAGGGAATATACTTCTTATACATAAAAAATATAATTTTCTGTCTCTTATAAATCATGCATTCACTTTTCATTTGCATTAAACTAGTGAAAATTGTACTCTGTTTGAAACCCACTCTAGACTTCAAAGAGGGAATTCCTACAACATAAAGTGACAGAGTATAATAGCACCATGATGTTTCCTAAAAGCACAAAACCCTTTGCATATATTATTCCTAAGTTTAGAGCAGATGCTGATATATTTTCTTCACGAGCTATGGCTAGCATTTTTAGAAACATAATATATTCAAGAGTTACCTGAACCCACCAGTGTTACTTTTGTTAAAATACGACTGCTTATATTTCCAGCATAATCATCTGAGAAAAGCATTATACCCATTTTTGCCTCTGACCAAATTGTATATCCCTGCTGAAAATAACGGAAGATTCATGTGTTCTTATGTCGAGTTCTTACCATTATGGAGTATATGGTTCAGTCTGGCAAACTTTTGTTGGACAAGTTTGGCAATCTGATAAAGAAATGCAAACTACATCAGCATATGGAGATTTTCATTGTTTTATCACTTGGATTATACCTTAATGTCCTTTGAAAAAATTGTGGGCCACTAAATGGTTCAGGAGTTCAAAGCATTTTCTGCTCATCCAAGGATCAAGTATACCTCTTAGCACTTACATGCTGCTCACAAACACTCAAACACTGTGTCTCCTGTTTTATGGACTCTGACTTGCTCTTCTCCCCTCCATGGACAGTAGACATAGAAGTGGATCTCATAAATACACGAAAACCAACATTCCCAAACATAAATTTTTAAAAATTTTTAATTAGGTATTTTCCTCATTTACATTTCCAATGCTATTCCAAAAGTCTCCCATATCCACCCCCCATTCCCCTACCCACCCACTCCCCATGGTGTTCCCCTGTACTGAGGCATATAAAGTTTGCAAGTCCAATGGGCCTCTCTTTCCAGTGATGGCCGACTAGGTCATCTTTTGATACATATGCAGCTAGAGTCAAGAGCTCCGGGGTGCTGGTTAGTTCATATTGTTGTTCCACCTATAGGGTTACAGTTCCCTTTAGCTCCTTGGGTATTTTCTCTAGCTCCTCCATTGGGAGCCCTGTGATCCATCCAATAGCTGATTGTGAGCATCCACTTCTGTGTTTGCTAGGCCCCAGTATAGTCTCACAAGAGACAGCTGTATCTGGGTCCTTTCAGCAAAATCTTGCTAGTGTATGCAATGGTGTCAGCATTTGGAGGCTGATTATGGAATGGATCCCTGGATATGGCAATCACTAGATGGTCCATCCTTTTCTCACAGCTCCAAATTTTGTCTCTGTAATTCCTTCCATGGGTGTTTTGTTCCCAATTCTAAGAAGGGGCAAAGTGTCCACACTTTGGTCTTCGTTCTTCTTGAGTTTCATGCATTTAGCAAATTGTATCTTATATCTTGGGCATCCTAAGTTTCTGGGCTAATATCCACTTATCAGTGAGTACATGTTGTGTGAGTTCCTTTGTGATTGGGTTACCTCCCTCAGGATGATGCACTCTAGGTCCATCCATTTGGCTAGAAATTTCATAAATTCATTCTTTTTAATAGCTGAGTAGTACTCCATTGTGTAAATGTACCACATTTTCTGTATCCATTCCTCTGTTGAGGGGCATCTGGGTTCTTTCCAGCTTCTGGCTATTATAAATAAGGCTGCTATGAACATAGTGGAGCATGTGTCCTTCTTACCGGTTGGAACATCTTCTGGATATATGCCCAGGATAGGTATTGCGGGATCCTCCGGTAGTACTATGTCCAATTTTCTGAGGAACCGCCAGACTGATTTCCAGAGTGGTTGTACAAGCTTGCAATCCCACCAACAATGGAGGAATGTTCCTCTTTCTCCACATCCTTGCCAGCATCTGCTGTCACCTGAATTTTTGATCTTAGCCATTCTGACTGGTGTGAGGTGGAATCTCAGGGTTGTTTTGATTTGCATTTCCCTGATGATTAAGGATGTTGAACATTTTTTCAGGTGCTTCTCTTCCATTCGGTATTCCTCAGGTGAGAATTCTTTGTTCAGCTCTGAGCCCCATTTTTTAATGGGGTTATTTGATTTTCTGGAGTCTACCTTCTTGAGTTCTTTATATATATTGGATATTACACCCCTATCTGATTTGGGATAGGTAAAGATCCTTTCCCAATCTGTTGGTGGTCTTTTTGTTTTATTGACGGTGTCTTTTGCCTTGCAGAAGCTTTGCAATTTTATGAGGTCCCATTTATCGATTCTCGATCTTACAGCACAAGCCATTGCTGTTCTATTCAGGAATTTTTCCCCTGTACCCATATCTTCGAGGCTTTTCCCTACTCTCTCCTCTATAAGTTTCAGTATCTCTGGTTTTATGTGGAGTTCCTTAATCCACTTAGATTTGACCTTAGTACAAGGAGATAGAAATGGATCAATTCGCATTCTTCTACATGATAACCGCCAGTTGTGCCAGCACCATTTGTTGAAAATGCTGTCTTTTTTCCACTGGATGCCCAAACATAAAATTAAAAGTAAGCATTTAAAAGCATTTGTTACTTTAAGATTTTTTTCTGTGAACCATTTGACATTGTATTGAAATTATAATAATAAAAAAATCAAGTTAGTAGTTGGAAATAGAAGACGAATATATACATATATACATACAAATTTATATCCATTCTGGCCTGTAGCCTTTCTTTTTCTGGAATTTAACATGCATAAAAGTTTACAATTTTGTGTCTCAACCTTAAAGTAGAACTGAACAGGAGGAGGCTAGATCAACTCTCTTTGAGCGTCTCACATAGTATATTAGTTTCTTTATGTTGCTCTGATAACATCCCATGTCTGGAAGAAACTTAAGGAAGAATGCTTATTTTAGCTTATAATTCCATTGGGCAGGAGTCTATAGTGGAAGAGATGACATAGTAACAGCTAGTGATGGTAGCAAGATCACAGCTGTAAACTCATTTACCAACTTCACACAAAAGTAGAGAAGGTAAATGTAGAAACCTGTATCCAGTGTCATGGTTCTTCCTGAAAGGCTCTGCCTTCTAAAGGGTCTGTAACCTCCACAAACAGTGCCACCAACTTCAGATTCAGAGTCCAAACACATTATCCTATAAGGCATCATTCTTGATTCAGACCACAACATGCTTGAGTGCAAACGTAAACAGACAACACAAAATAAAGAAGTGGAAAACAGTTGCAGACAGGTTTTCATCCTATGTCCAAGTGAAGATTAATGATTTTGTGCAGATTTATCTTCTGATTGCATGTTCCTGTTTGTATCTTATAAAGGAGCAACAGAAACAGGAAGTGTGGTTGAGCATATATCCTGTGATTCATGTTATATCATGTTTTTATATTGTGCTATCTTAACACAGTAGTCTCCCAGAAAGGATGAAAAATTGTAGAGTATTTTTGTATTTTTCATTTTTTAGATGAGGGAGAGCCCGTTATTTTCTTGGTGTGATATGCGTATATCACTACAGATAAGCAGGTCATCACTCAGTGCTATTAAACCTATAGTGTGAGTTACCAATAGCATCATACATGGCTACCACCCTAAGACTATCTCCGTTAAACAATACTTTGATTCATCTCTCACTAGCAGATTGAGCCATGACTAAGATGTCCCAATGACTTTCTTTGACTTGACCTAGTCAAGTCAAATTGTAGGTCATTGCTTTGTAACTTCTGAGACCACTTTGGAAAGCCTACACACTTTTATTCTCACTCTGTGAAATACTGATATGAAAGGAAGTTTTCCATGGATGTGAATGTAAATGGATGAAGACACAGATGACCCCAGAAATCCATTGCTATAAACAATGAAGCAAGAGAAGCTTTGTGAGAATTTTGATTGGTTTGAGCTGCATCTGCTCAACAAGATACAACAGGAATAGAACCCATCCAACCAAAAGGTAGGAATGTTAGAAGGAATAACACAGGCATAAGTAGTAAAGTTAGCAAGAAATAAATGAATTTGAGGACAACATCCCCCTTTCTGTATGTGTTTGTGTGTGCATGTGCTCATGTGTCCGTGTGTCCCTGTGTGTGTGTGTTTATGTTTTCTAACAATCCTTTATAGCCTTCATTTTTACTCTATCAAATCCTTCCTGGTTGCAATAATTAAAGTAGTTCTGTATTAGGACTTAATCCTTAAAGTGAATTTAAAATTACAGAAAAAAAGTCACATGTGTCAGGTGGTGTGGGGAGTAGGGGGTGAGGACGTCCTTGTGGAGACCGGGGGATGGGGAAGAGGTATAGTATATGGAACAGTGAGGGGGGTGGATGAAGAGGTTAATAAAATCTGGAGTGAGTGGAAAATAAATAAATAAATAAACAAATAAAAAGAAATACTGTATCTTCTCACGTCTTTATATACACAATTGTAAATACCATTGTAACATATATCAATAGTGTTTTCTTAATAAAAATAATAGACATATCAAATGGTCAATACTAAATATGAGTACACTAAGTGGACTCATTATCTTGTACACATATACATATATACAAGTATGAAAAAAATTAAAGAAGAGCTCATGAATTTAAGATGGAGTATTCAACAGAGGAAAACAGGTATGGGGATGATATAAATAAAGTGATCCTATATGAAATTCTCAAAATATTTTAAATGCAATGAAATATTCACTTATCTTTAATAGCTTGTCTTAATTTTCATAAAATGTGCTGAGGCGATGGGTTTCACTCAAAATGTTAAAAACCTTGTACTTGATATTCAGGTGTTTATAACTTATATGTGAAGACATTTCCACATCCATTGATATACTGATCTACTTTTTAAAAGATTTTTCATAGAAAATAAATAATACCTAGTGCTATAATTTGAATTATCTTACATGGTTACAAAGAAAAGCATATTTCACTGCTGTTGACATTATTGTTTTTCTATTGCTTTCCTCCTATATCCTTTTTCAAACTACAATTCATTTTACTTTTGCTTTCCCCAGAGTTCTTGTCAAATAATTACTATTGATTATTTTAAGTGCTATGGCTAATTTCACTTGGTCTGTTTTGTCATTTACTTAGAAAGAAAAGACACGCATATTTGTGGTGTCTAATGATAGTCACTTGATATTTTCATTATTAATTCTGCTCCACTCTTCCTGTATTCATATAATTTCTGACTTCCCACTATAACCCATCCCCACCTTTCCAAAGTGGCAACCTTACTGGAAATTTCAAATAAAACATACACACACCAAGTTATCAAATTTGTAGTTGCCTTTCACTTTAAATTCGTATGAATAATCATAATTCTTAATGTCTGAAAATTGCTGCTTAAACATTACTTTTTAGTCATTATTTCATTTCAACATCTGGTGCCATGTAAAATGTATTTCCAATGTCATTAAAGCATTTGGCTTAGTTAAGCCTCATTTGGTTGCTCTGAACAGAGATAAATTCAAACTTGCTTGGACAAAATCAAGTCCTAGTTATGGAATCAGACTGAACTAGGTGAGGTATGGCAAATTTCCTGTTGAAGTAAGTTTTGAGTTTGCTTCCTCATGGAGTAATACTGCTCACTTCTACAGCTTTCTGCATTCTGATCTCATTTTCTTCAGCCTGCTATGGATTTTTCACTTGTGTAACTATTTTGTCTAAAAATAGCCACAAAACAGATTCTGAGTTCATGTAAAGCCACACGTTTGCAGTAGCATCTGTGTGGTACAACTCTTCTGTGCAGACCCTTCAGAGGCAGAATGTCGGTGTTCCTATCTCCGTTATGCCACTTGTCAGCTGGGAACAGTTCTGCGAACTATTTTTTGTTTCAGTACTGCTTTACAATGAACTGATAAAATAATTTTAGATCAAAACTTGTTTCTATAACCATTAATTCTTCAGATAATTTAGGGCTAACTCATTCATCATGTCATTAACAAGATGCTAAAGTGTCAAACTCAGCAAGTACATCAGCTGTTTTGTATTAGTCTGCTTTTGCTACAATAACAACTGAAATCCTCCAGTCTGCCAAATCCACCTTTTTCTTTCCTATAGTGCATAACATTTTTGCTCTGTGCTGGATCCACTGAAGTAGTCTGAGTTTGAAATAATAGCTATGCTTATTCTTGTAGAATTAAGGCTGAAATGATGCTTCTCTTTGAGTGCTTTGCCAGGACTGAATCAAAAAGACACACTAAGTCTCTTGAAGTAGATGTGGTTGATAGACCTCAAGAGCTACCATCTGGAGATTTCTTATTGAATTGAAGACCTTCTTCCTTTCACTGCAACACTCCATTTAGAATAGTTATATTGAGAAGACTTTCTTGATTCGTCCAGAAAAATTTCATGGCACGAGTTCTGATTGACTGAATCCAGATTTCAGCTTATATCATATTTCTTTGTGTTTGTTCTCTTTTACTCCAGATTCTGAGAACACTAGTTACTGTCATTACTGTGGTTGGATATGAGTGTGTCACTGTTTTTTAATTACAATATTTACTTGGTCATTTTCAAAAAGTAAATGTATCGAAAAATACTGTTCTATGAGTCCAGTATACTGTAGAGTGTGATTTGTCTTATATCAATGCCAGTATTTAGCTTTACTTGGCACAATCAAACATATTGAAAATACTTTAAATCTAGAAGACGAGAGAAAGGATGAACAGTGCTATAATTAGTACATTACATAACCATCAAAAATTTGACCTCACTGTAGAAATGGCTGTTTCCATAAGACTAGATTAGTCAATAGTTAATAAGGGATATGAGAGAACTTTATTCCCTTCTAAGTGATCTATTGGCCACTGCTGGACTGTGAGGAAGAAGTACTCTTTGTCTTTAGTGAGCCACGCAAGCTACAAGGGATGGTTCAAACCACAGTGTCACTTCCACAACCCCAGTTAAACTCAATAGAAAAAACACAAAACAAATGATAGGAATATAGAAAAGATATTTGCATGGAAGATTAAAGTTTGGCAAGAGTGTCAGGAATATAAAACAAGGTTGCAGTAAGTACAATTAGAATATAGAAATTCATGTATAAAATTGTCAAAATTTAATACTAAAAATAATTTTAATAAAAATAAAAGTAAGTCTAAACAAAGACTACCCATGTTTTTTTTCTAAACCTATACATATATATGTATATGTACATATATATATATATATGTATATATATATATATATATATTCCCTACCCTTTTTAGAAGGAAAAAATCTTCCTAACCATTTCTATGATATTAGGCATTAAGAAAAATGTTGGAATAAAGATTGCTATGACATATTTATTCTGAACATATCTCTGGATTATATTGAAAATTGGAAATAGTTTTAAGGATATTTTCCACCTTCTCCTGCTCTTTGTTCTGAGTTTGTTATCATTATCGAGCTGGTAGAATACTCATTTTAAAAATTCATTTCGACAGTTAAAGTTACCAGGTTCATAGACTATGCATTTGTCCCATACAACCATCCAGTCCACACTAGATGCAAGCACAGAACAAAGAATTATAAAACTGTCTATAAAATAAACCACCTTTAAGGTTACTTCATGTTCCAAGCTCTATGTTTCCATTAGCAGCAAGTGAGTTCAGACCACACGTGAGGTCATGATCTTGCTTAGATTTTCCTTGTATTCCATTCTCTGTTCCTACTTTTTTCATATGGGAATTCAGTCTATAAATTACTGCACAGGATTATATCACATCTCACTCTAAAGAACATATGCTGAGAAAAAAGACAATATGAATTAAAGCCAGGAGAAGTTTTTGTGTCTTTCACCTGAAGAATAAAAGCAAATAGTTCTTCTGGCCTCTATGATTAAACAATAAGTGAAAATTTTATTTTAATGTGGTTTAATGGCCAGAGACAGGTGAATATATGCCTATGTGCTCGAGATAATATTAGAATTAAATTTTGTCTTTATCACTAAAAGAGCATGTGCCCTATATTCAAGTCATTTATCAAAGGATACTTTCAACATATTATAAAGTCAAAAACTAAAGACATAAAATTATTTAAATTATAAAAATGCATAGAAGTATATGTGCATATTTTTGTTGTAAATCCAACTGTTTATGAAATTTATTTTCTTTTAACTCCTCAAAATATTTTGCATGACTTTGCTATAAATTTATTGCATATAAATTTAATTTTTTGATGAATTTTATTGTAATACAGGTATATTTACAAATATAACATATGCTTGATAAATATAGAAAAATGGGAATGTTTAAGCTCAAATTAGAGAATTTATATTGTTTTAATCACTGCACACTTTTGGTTTCTGTCAATAAACACAAGATTCACAAAAAACAATGTACGTTCTTATTTTTCTTTCTTTCTTTCTTTCTTTTCTTTCTTTCTTTCTTTCTTTCTTTCTTTCTTTCTTTCTTTCTTAATTGGAAAATTATGTAGCTACAAATAATAAGGAAGGGGCTAGTTCAATTATTCAAGTTATTTTTTCTTATTTCCCAGGATAGTTTTTAACCATATCAACTACTAAGCTGATCATCTAAATTTGGCAACAAATAGTCATAAACACACTGTAGACTGGGACACAGGATACTGTAAGAACTCTGGATGAGAACCAAGAATAACTAGACTCAAGTCCGCAAGGACCCACAAGAAGGAAAGCCCCTTTTCCTATATTTATTGTAATAGCACATTAGATACAAAATCGTTTGTATTCCACAGTGACCTTGCCCGTGAGAAAAGGCCACATATTACAAAAGCACATGGTATGAACCTTTCAAATAAAGCATAGATAGGTAAAGAAAACAGAAGGCTAGTTGATTAAAAGGAGCATGCTGCCTCATGTCTGTTGAGATGAGCCTGCCTCTTATCTTTTCTACATATTAAATTAATCTACCGCTAACTGATTTCTAATTTCATTGTGAACTGTATTTGTATTCAACTTCTGGAAAAGTTGGCTATCTGGAAAGCTGGGTTGTCTCTATTAGACCTTATTTCTCTGCATGCAGAGGTTTTACTTGAGAAATTTCCATCCTTATCTCCAACCCTCATTATCCAAATTAAGTCTCTGACCTCCTTTCCATTTAGCTAATTAAGGTTTAAAGATAACAGAATTCAGGTGCTCTGGTTTATGGAATTACAAAAAAAGTAGGGTTTAAATTTTCCATCTAACTGGATCAAAAACTTAGTAATTTCCAAGGTATGTTAAATAGATCTTTGTGACTGTGTTCTCAATTGCTGATCCTTACTAAATCATATCTCCCTCCAATAATTTTTAGATGTAACAAATATCTAATATATAAAGATGTTGCATAGCCCAAGGACGACTATTCTCTCCTTGCTTCCTCTCAATAGACATTTAATTGAGAATTAATCTCTTATTCTTCAGTTAGGTTGAATTTAAATGTTATTAGAAATTTACATAGTATCATGACTCAATAAAGTAGCATAAAATCCATTTACCCCACAAATCAAGTTTAAGTTGTTCTTATCTCTGTAAAGAGTAAGTGTTATAAAATAAAGGCTCTTGAGGAACATAGTGGCTGACATAAAACCAGAAGAATCTGGAAATGTGGCAATTTGAAGAAAATGCTTAGTAGTAAATGGGTGTAAACAAACAGAAATTCTTATGTTTTTATATATTTAAATAGTTGTTTCAAGCACCAATTTTCTTCTCACAGTCATATATTTGTGTACCTTAAAAGACAACCACTCATTGCAATGATTTGTATCTGTAATTATAGCTTATACATAATTGACTAAATATCTTCTCATGTTGAGAAATTAACATTTTTCAAAAAAATCAAAATCCATGCAGCATTCAGCATGTAATGTTACATTGTTGTCGAAGATGTCATCAAACCATGCACCATTTATTTCTGGGTAGTTTTAGGAAAGGGAGATTAGCAAATGAGATAGAAATCATTGACCTTCAACTTAGTTTTACTTTTTAAAAGGCAATATATTTTCAAAACACCAATAGTCAAATTTCATCTCCAGTCCCTGCTGCAGTTTGCTGAAGGCTCAATTTATATGGCTATTTAAAAACTCTTCATATAAGTTTTTTTTAAAAATTGAGTCAGATAGCAATAGTATGAGCTATTCCCCCTTTGTGGATTGCTTTGGAAGAATATCAAGCCCAGACATGCATGCATAGTGTGTGTGTGTGTGTGTGTGTGTGTGTGTGTGTGTGTGTGTTTGTGTCCAAATGTGTGTTTGAGAGAGATACAGAGACAGAAAGACAGAGACTGAAAGAGAGACAGAGACACAGACAGGGAGAGAAGAGGAGAGTAGAGGGGAGGGGAGGGGAGGGGAGGGGAGGGGAGGGGAGGGGAAGGGAGGGGAGGAGAGGAGAGGAGAAATGTGCATGTGTTCATTTGGGATCTTGTTGAATGGTACTCTCTGTCCATATGGAAGAGAGCAGGTCTTTGGATATATTTCTCTTCATTCTCCACGATATTCCATCAAGACCAGATATCTTATTAAACCTGAACTGGGTTTCTAACCCGCAAGTCCTAGTAATCCTACTACCTGCATCTTCTATAACACTACTATTATCCAAGTTCACAACCACTTGCAGTTTTTGTTTGTTTGTTAGTTTGTTTTCTGTTTTAATGAATGATGAAGATTCAAACTCTGGTCTCCACATTTATTTATCAGGCACTTTTCCCACTGAGGCATCTCTCTACCCCAAACCTTGATCTTTCAAAGATAAAAGTAGGAGACTGGCAAGATAATTCAATGGGTAAAAAGATATGTAATTCACAATTGATAATCTGAGTTTGATCCAAAGAACCTCCACAAAAACAGTACAGTGGTTGGTCAATTTAACTTTCAAGATCCTGATAGGCTGACATAGAAAAATGGCACAGGTCCAGATTGCTTGGAATACACAGTCTTGTGATAGAAACATTGAGGGAAACTGCCTCAATAAAATTGAAAGCAGAATCAGATTCCCAAATACTCCCTGACCTCTACAGGTTCAGATATATATAAATATACATAATAAATGCAAAAAATGCAAAACAAAATAATTTTTTTCAAAGAAAAGATGAGGAGTGTATTCTTTTTTGACTTTTAATGCATTTAATACTTTTAAAAATCCATTATTCCATTTTTAACACCATTTTTAAACTATTATTTTAAAATCCTTTTTACAGTCCAGCCATTGTCCCCCTCCTGGTTTG
This sequence comes from Mus musculus, assembly GCF_000001635.26. Taxonomy (NCBI): domain Eukaryota; kingdom Metazoa; phylum Chordata; class Mammalia; order Rodentia; family Muridae; genus Mus; species Mus musculus. The sequence goes on along the minus strand of NC_000074.6, from coordinate 5,980,020 downwards.
ACAGAAGTTACTTATAATCTCTTAAAAAACATAGTCAGACAAATAAAGATAATGATAGGAGGGCATTAAAGGAAAGGGAAAATGAGAGGTAGCAAATGAAGGAGAAAGAACATGATTAATGAACATTAAATATATTATCAATCTATGAAAATATGCTGAAATACATTATTCTGTATAATTAATATACTAATAAGCTAGGTTAGAAAAGAATGAAGCTAATGATGGATGTAGTTGCTATACACATGTAAAATTTATTTTTATGCCAGTCACTATGTGAAATATCCTCTTCTGAAAAGTCTCTTTTTCCCCTTATTTGCATATAAACAAATCGAAACACTGGAGGGAATTGAAATGCTTTCCTAAGGTCAGACTTTTAACCCAAGGGTCAGGATAAGATGTGAGTGTTGCTGATTTCATTTCCTACATTCTATTGGCCTGTGGTTTCAATTTAAATCATGGGAGAATATATCTCATGAATAATGGATACAAGGAAATCCGTGGATGAGAGCTATCTTCTGTGCTTTTTACTTCCTTCATACTGAGCCACAAGCTCACTGTTTTACAGACTTTCTTTCTTTTGCACACTGGTACAGGGTCTGTACTCATAATACTGGTGCCACATAAAACACATCTGTTCTGTGTACTACCAGTGTTGTATCCTCTCAAGTAGTTAGCATTCTCTGTTGGGCTACGGATCAGAACTTTTATCTTCTCTACTGGAAACCAGGAATAGTCTAAGTGTAGTTGCATCACTGATCCAAAGGTATTCAGTGGACTTGCAAATCTTGGTGGTCTTGACACAGACATTTGTATATTTAGCCACTGAACACACTTGTCCTTGGAGCTAATTATGTCGATGTGTTATACAAGAGATTAATTAAGGAACCAGATTTTTAAAAATGCTGAAATTATCGATATCTGACCAACAACTTTATAACACTCTACTGAGAAAAAAATCAGAAACAACCAGGGAACAGTTTTGAAGCCAATAAGAACACAATAGTATCAAAGCAAGGGCACTTGTATAAACACAACGACTGCTATTGAACATGGTAGGAACCAAGCCAGAGAAACCTTAGGCATATGCTGACTTTATTGGATTATGCAACAAATAGAAGACTATACAAATTTCTACAAAAGAAACAAGCTCAGAGATAACAGTAGATGTAAGACTCTCAAAATCCTTGCTAGGGTTCTTCTTGATTATGAGATCAGCACCTGTTCTGGCAAAACATGGGATCCTCAGCTGACATGGAGCTTTGCATAAAGACCTATACATTTCTGTCTGACATACTCACCTTAATACAGCAAGCTGTCGGGACTACAGAGAGAGATTTTGCTTACACATTCAACATTTATCTTCTCTACTTTTGCTCATGAAATGCAGGCTTTGTGATGGTCCTCTGTAGGTTTCTTCCTTCAGTGGTTTGTATTCTAAACAAATTATTCAGAACAGTACGTGCAGTTCCACTTGAAACATCTGGAGATGTTTCTTTTTTGCCTGATTTAGCCTCCACGAAATATATATTACACTATAGGTTCAGTAAGTGAGTATTGCTATCCATTGCAAATTCCATTAGCCTGTCTCAGCCCAGCCCATCCTTGCAAATGATGCTTTCTCTGCTGATGTAGTTCAAATTCCTCAATGGAAATTACATTATTATGCCCACTTTCCCCAGTAAAATATTTACCCACATAGGCCTTATGTTACAGTTATGCAAATTTAGTAACAAGTCTTAGTGAATTTGAGTTTCTTGAAAGGCAGCCTCTGGATTTTGTTTATTCTTATATTAACAGTAAGATATACCACTGTCTTTCTTACAATAAGAATAGCTACAATTTTTTAAAATTTAATTACAGTGAGTTAAGATGGTGATCTTTTCATAACAATATTATAAAATAAAATATAATTTTATTTATTTACATAATAGCCAAAGTATGGTATAGCTTTCTGCAATCTTAACTGTAAGGCAATACGTTCTATATTCTACTTTTACAAAATGATTCACTTGGAGAAAATCACACTTACAGATATGCTTGTTGTTGTTGTTGTTGTTGTTAAATTTGTGTATGTGTGTCAGCATGCCCAAGTTTATATGCATCAGGTGTTTGCAATAGTCTTTAGAAGCAAGATTAGGGGTTCAAATGCCCTGGAACTGGAGTTAAGGCTGGTATGATCCTACTGATATGTGTGCTTGGAAAGGAAATACTATCTTCTTCAAAAGCAGTAAGTGCTATAAATTACTGACCATCTCATTGGCTATCTTTTAAAGAGGGAAAATAAAGGCAGAAATATGGACTATTTTATGTTCTTTTTTTATTAATTAATTTCAATTTTTTTTTCAAATTTGTATCTCTGATAGTGTACTTCTCCCCTTCTGAATATTCTGATTTATCAGAGCTGTTTAGATGAGGGAGATATAAAAGTCCCTCTCAGAATTTTCCAGTTAATTTTGTCCTTTTTATACATCTAATATAGTAAAGTTTATGAAAGAGGTAAATTATTAATGTTTTTGTTTATGTAGCCTTACTTAATATTAGGGAATACTTGAACATTCCTAGGCAACCATTATTCTGGGTGTGTACCCAGGATCCTACACATTAGCATAATATTTATTCAAAATCCAGCCAAAAATTTTAGTCACTTAAGTATATGAGTATTAAATGACCATGATCTAATTATGTACTACATATGCTACTCATAAAAACCTTGTGCCTAAAACTTAAGATAAATGAAATACAATTAAATAAACGTATTCACTAAAATGTAAGAAAAATGGAAGAAGTGCGATAAAAGTGGTAGAGAAAATAAAAGACATGTATGCACAGTGAAAGTAAGAGTGTGAATCAGTTAACAGACTAAGATTAAACCACCCTGTGGGTAACATAGACTATGACAGCAGTTGAAAAGCAAAGCAAATCAATCAGTTTTATCCTTTTGTAGACATAAACATAACAGTAGCACTGAGAGCCAGTATACAAAACAATACTCAGTAAAACAAGAACCATAAAAAGCCACGTGTTGAGAATATCACTAATGTATGCCAAGATTTGTCCAACTTGATCTTGGATCAGTTCAGGTAACCAAAGACTGCTGTTCAGATAACCAACGCTGCTGTGAGATTATGATTTTGATAGTTATGCCATGTTCAGAAGATAAATCCAATGTATTCTTTGTCATTATCTGAACCTCTTTTTCACCCACTTCTATTATGTTACCTGAGCCTTCATGGTAGTTGGATTAATATAGATGTACAGAATGTCTAAGCATTTAACCTCTTATTCTCAGCACTTTAAGTGTATCTTTCTACACAGCTGCCTATTGGATAAGGGGAAGATATTGGGAGCAGAACGGTTCTATGGATATAAGTATCAATACTTAGAAGACAATTTAACAACATGACATTTAAGAAAATAAGAATATCAAGTTCTATCCTAGGGATTATGACCTCTGAGAATTGGACTTTTCACCAAGATTTCAGTATTGAGTATAAAATTCCATCCTATAGAAACAGACGTCAAGTTCAGTCAGAAAATGGTTATTGCCTTGGCAACACTAATACCACTATTGCACCAATGGACATGTCTTTCCTGGAAGGTCAGTAATGTAGCATGCCAAGTATGCTGCTGAGTAAGAAACTTGATGTTTAATCCCAGCACTTAGAAGGCAGAGGCAGGCAGATTTCTGAGTTTGAGGCCAGGCTGGTCTACAGAGTAAGTTCCAGGATAGCCAGGGCTATACCGAGAAACCCTGCCTCGAAAAACCAAAAACCAAAAAAAAAAAAAAAAAAAAAAAGAAAAAAAAAAAAGAAACTTGATATCTTTCTCTCCCATCAGCATACAATTTCTTGTATAGTGACACACACCTGAGGGAATTAAAAAGGAGAATGGTTATCTTGATAACACGTGACATTTACTGTTGATTCAGTTGGGATTTTTCAGTTAGTGAATTTTATAATCCTGTCTTATGTGTATTTTAAAGCGTTTGTTGTCTTGCTTTAAAACTCATATGAGAGCACCTGGGGAAGCTATCTTGGGTCCCAGATCCCTCAAAGACTAGTCTGCGCAGGTGAGAGTGTGGACTACAGAAGCAACACAGCTTCTGGGACAGGCCCTGTTTCCGGCCTTCATCTTAAGCCAGGAGGCAGGTCCGAAAGTCACATATTTGTGCACCTTCCCTTAAAGAGGAGAGCTTGCCTGCAGAGAGTACTCTGACAACTGAGACTCAGGAGAGAGCTGGACTCCCAGGTCTGCTGACAAAGGCTAACAGAATTACAGGAAGAACAAGCTCCAACAAGAGACAACTATAACTATAACAACTAACTCCAGAGATTACCAGATGGCGAAAGGCAAACAAAAGAATCTTACTAACAGAAACCAAGACCACTCACCATCATCAGGACCCATCACTCCCACCTCAGCCAGTCCTGGATACCCCAACACACCTGAAAAGCAAGACTCTGATTTAAAATCATATCTCATCATGCTGGTAGAGGACATCAAGAAGGACTTTAATAACTCCCTTAAAGAAATACAGGAGAACACTGCTAAAGAAGTAGAAGTCCTTAAAGAAATACATGAAAACACAATGAAACAGGTGATGAAATTGAACAAAGCCATCCAAGACCTAAAAAGGGAAGTAGAAACAAACAAACAAACAAACAAACAAACAAACAAAAAAACAAAGTGAGACTACACTGGAGATAGAAACCCTAGGAAAGAAATCAGTAACAGAATACAAGTGATGGAAGAGAGAATCTCAGGTGCAGAATATTCCATAGAAAACATGGGAACAACAATCAAAGAAAATACAAAATGCAAAAAGATCCTAACTCAAAACATCCAGGAAATCCAGGATACAATGAGAGGACCAAACCTACAGAAAATAGGAGTAGATGAGAATGAAGATTTTCAACTTAAAGGGCCAGCAAATATCTTCAACAAAATTATAGAAGAAAACTTCCCAAACCTAAAGAAAGAGATGCCCATGAATATACAAGAAGCCTACAGAACTCCAAATAGACTGGACCAGAAAAGAAATTCCTCCAAACACATAATAATCAGAACAACAAATGCACTAAATAAAGATAAAATATTAAAAGCCCTAAGGGAAAAAGGTCAAGTAACATATAAAGCAGGCCTATCAGAATTACACCAGACTTCTCACCAGAGACTATGAAAGCCAGAAGATCCTAGACAGATGTTATACATCTAAGAGAACACAAATGCCAGCCCAGGCTACTATACCCAGCCAAACTCTCAATTACCATAGATGGAGAAACCAAAGTTTTTCATGACAAAACCAAATTCACATATTATCTTTCCATGAATCCAGCCCTTCAAAGGATAATAACAGAAAAAAAAAACCTATACAAGGAAGGAAACTACGCCCTAGTAAAAGCAAGAAAGTAATCCCTCAACAAACCAAAAAGAAGACAGCCACAAAAACAGAATTCCAACTCTAAAAACAAAAATATTAGAAACCAACAATTACTTTTCCTTAATATATCTTAATATCAATGGAGTCAATTCCCCAATAAAAAGACATTGACTAACAGACTGGCTACACAAACAGGACCCAACATTCTGCTGCTTACAGGAAACCCATCTCCGGGAAAAAACAGACACTACCTCAGAGTGAAAGGCTGGAAAACAAGTTTCCAAGCAAATGGTCTGAAGAAACAAGCTGTAGTAGCCATTCTAATATTGAATAAAATTGACTTCCAACCCAAAGTCATCAAAAAAGACAACGAGGGGCACTTCATACTCATCAAAGGTAAAATCCTCCAAGAGAAACTATCAATTCTGAATATCTATGCTCCAAATACAAGGGCAGCCACATTCATTAAGGAAATTTTAGTAAAGCTCAAAGCACACATTGTACCTCACACAATAATATTGGGAGACTTCAACATACCACTTTCATCAATGGACAGATCCTGGAAACAGAAACTAAACAGGGACACAGTGAAACTAATAGAAGTTATGAAACCAATGGATTTAACAGAGATCTACAGCATATTTTATCCTAAAACAAAAGGATGTACGTTCTTCTCAGCACCTCATGGTACCTTCTCCAAAATTGAACATATAATTGGTCACAAAACAGGCCTCAACAGATACAAAAATATTAAAAATTTCCCATGCATCCTATCAGATCACCGTGGACTAAGGCTGAAATTCAATAACAACATAATAGAAAGCCAACATTCACATGGAAAGTGAACAACACTTTTCTCAATGATACCTTGGTCAAGGAAGGAATAAAGAAAGAAATTAAAGACTTTTTAAGAGTTTAATGAAAATGAAGCCGCAACATACCCAAACTTATGAGACACTATGAAAGCATTTCTAAGAGGGAAACGCATAGCTCTGAGTGCCTCCAAAAAGAAACTAGAAAGAGCACACACTAGCAGCCACTCACCCATTCATGATAAAAGTATTGGAAAAAGTATTGGAAATATCAGGAATTCAAGGCCCAAACATGATAAAAGCAATCTACAGCAAACCAGTAGCCAACATCAAAGTAAATGATGAGAAGCTGGAAGCAATCCCACTAAAATCAGGGACTGGACAAGGCTGCCCACTTTCTCCCTAATTATTCAATATTGTACTTGAAGTCCTAGCCAGAGCAATTCGACAACAAAAGGAGATCAAGGGGATACAAATTGGAAGAGATGAAGTCAAAATATCACTCTTTGCAGATGACATGATAGTATATATAAGTGACACTAAAAATTCCACCAGAGTACCTCTAAACCTGATAAACAGCTTCGGCCAAGTAGCTGGATATAAAATTAACACAAACAAGTCAATGGCCTTTTTGTACACAAAGAATAAACAGGCTGAGAAAGAAATTAGGGAAACAACACCCTTCTCAATAGTCACAAATAATATAAAATACCTAGGCGTGACTCTAACTAGGAAGTGAAAGATCTGTATGATGAGAACTTCAAGTCTCTGAAGAAAGAAATTAAAGAAGATCTCAGAAGATCAAAGATTTCCCATGCTCATGGATTGGCTGGATCAACATTGTAAAAATGGCTATCTTGCCAAAAGCAATCTACAGATTCAATGACATCCCCATCAAAATTCCAACTCAATTATTCAACGAATTAGAAAGAACAATCTACAAATTCATCTGGAGTCACAAAAAACCTAGGATAGCAAAAGCTCTTCTCAAGGATAAAAGAACCTCTGGTGGAATCACCATGCCTGAACTATAGGTTTACTACAGAGCAATTGTGATAAAAAACTGCATGGTACTGGTATAACGACAGAAAAGTAGACCAATGGAATAAAATTGAAGACCCAGAAATGAACCCACACACCTATGGTCACTTGATCTTTGACAAGGGAGGTAAAACCATCCAGTGGAAAAAAGACAGCATTTTCAACAAATGGTGCTGGCACAACTGGTGGTTATCAGTAGAAGAATGGGAATTGATCCATTCCTATCTCCTTGTATTAAGGACAAATCTAAGTGGATCAAGGAGCTCCACATAAAACCAGAGACACTGAAACTTATAGAGGAGAAAGTGGGGAAAAGATATTGGCACCGGGGAAAAATTCCTGAATAGAACAGCAATGGCTTGTGGTGTAAGATCAAGAATTGGCAAATGGGACCTCATGAAACTGCAAAGCGTCTGTAAGGCAAAAGACACCATCAATAACACAAAAAGGCCACCAACAGATTGGGAAAGGATCTTTACCTATCCAAATCAGATATAGAACTGATAGCCAATATATATAAAGAACTCAAGAAGGTGGTCTCCAGAAAATCAAATAACCCCACTAAAAAAATGGGGCCCAGAGCTACACAAATAATTCTCACCTGAGGAATACCGAATGGCTGAGAAACACCTGAAAAAAATGTTCAGCATCCTTAATCATCAGGGAAATGCAGATCAAAACAACCCTGAGATTCAATCTCACACCAGTCAGAATTGCCAAGATCAAAAATTCAGGTGACAGCAGATGCTGGCAAGGATGTGGAGAAAGAGGAACACTCCTCCACTGTTGGTGAGAATGCAAGCTTGTACAACCACTCTGGAAATTAGTCTGGCGTTTTCTCAGAAAATTGGACATGGGACTACTGGAGGATCCTGCAATACCTCTCCTGGGCATATATCAAGATGTTCCAACTAGTAAGAAAGAAACATGCTCTACTATGTTCATAGCAGCCTTATTTATAATAGCCAGAAGCTGGAAAGAACCCAGATTCCCCTCAACAAAGGAATGGATACAGAAAATGTGGTACATTTACACAATGGAGTACTACTCAGCTATTAAAAAGAATGAATTTATGAAATTCCTAGGCAAATGGATGGACCTGGAGGGCATCACCCTGAGTGAGGTAACCCAATCACAAAAGAACTCACATGATATGTACTCACTGATAAGTGGATATTATCCCAGAAACTTAGAATACCCAAGATATAAGATACAATTTGCTAAACACATGAAACTCAAGAAGAATAAAGACAAAAGCGTGGACACTTTGCTCTTTTTTAGAATTTGGAACAAAACACCCATGGAAGGAGTTACAGAGACAAAGTTTGGAGCTGGGGCAAAAGGATGGGCCATCTAGAGACTGCCATACCCGGGGATCCATCCCATAATCAGCCTCCAAACGCTGACACTATTGCATACCCTAGCAAGATTTTGCTGATAAGACCCTGTTATAGCTGTCTCTAGTGAGACTACGTTGGGGCCTATCAAACCCATAAGTGGATGCTCACAGTGAGCTATTGGATGGATCACAGGGCCCCCAATGGAGGAGCTAGAGAAAATACCTATGGAGCTAAAGGGATCTGCAACCCTATAGGTGGAACTACATTATGAACTAACCAGTACCCCGGAGCTCTTGACTCTAGCTTCATATGTATCAAAAGATGGCCTAGTTGGCCATCACTGGAAAGAGAGGCCCATTGGACTTGCAAACTTTATATGCCCCAGTACAGGGGAACGACAGGGCCAAAAGGTGGAAGTAGATGGGTAGGGGAGTGGGGGGGGGAGGGTATGGGGGACTTCTGGGATAGCATTGGAAATGTAAATGAGGAAAATGCCTAATTAAAAATATTAAAAAAGAAATTTGGAAAGATTAGGAATTCAAGGCCCATACCTAAACATGAAAAAGCAATCTACAGCAAACCAGTAGCCAACATCAAAGTAAATGGAGAGAACCTTGAAGCAATCCCACTAAAATCAGGGACTAGACAAGGCTGCCCACTATCTCCCTTCCTATTCAATATAGTACTTGAAGTTCTAGCCAGAGCAATTCGACAACAAAAGAACATCAAGGAGATACAAATTGGAAAGGAAGAAGTCAAAATATCACTATTTGCAGATGATATGATAGTATATATAAGTGACACTAAAAATTCCACCAGAGAACTCCTAAACCTTATAAACAGCTTCAGTGAAGTAGCTGGATATAAAATTAACTAAAATAAATCAATTGCCTTTCTCTACACAAATGATAAACAGATTAAGAAAGAAGTTAGGGAAATAACACCCTTCACAATAGTCACAAATAATATAAAATACTTTGGTGTGACTCTAACTAAGGAAGTGAAAGATCTGTATGATAAGAATTTCAAGTCTCTGAAGAAAGAAATTGAAGAAGATCTCAGAAGATGGAAAGATTTCCCATGCTCATGGATTGGCAGGATTAATATAGTAAAAATGGCTATCCTACCGAAAGCCATCTACAGATTCAGTGCAATCCCCATCAAAATCCCAACTTAATTCTTCACTGAGATAGAAAGGGCAATTTGCATATTCATCTGGAAAAATAAAAATTCTAGGATAGGAGGAAACTATTCTCAACAATAAAAGAACCTCTGGTGGAATCACCATGCCTGACATTAAACTGTACTACAAAGCAATTGTGATAAAAACTGCATGGTACTGGTACAATGACAGACAGGTAGATCAATGGAATAGAATTAAAGAACCAGAAATTAATCCACACACCTATGGTCACTTGATCTTTGACAAGGGAGCTAAAACCATCCAGTGGAAAAAAGATATCATTTTAAACAAATGGTGCTGGCACAACTGGAGTTTATCATGTAGAAGAATGCAAAGTGATCCATTCTTATTTCCTTTATTTATTTATTTATTTATTTATTTATTTATCTATCTATCTATCTATCTATCTATTTATTTATTATTTCTCAAGTCTAAGAGTATCAAAGACCTTTACATAAGACTAGAAACACTGACATTAATAGAGGAAAAAGTAGGGAAAAGCCTCGAAGTTATGGGCACAGGGGAAAAATTCCTAAAGAGACCATCGATGGCTTGTGCTGTAAGATCAAGAATTGACAAACAGGACCTTATAAAATTGCAAAGCTTCTGTACGGCAAAAGACACTGTCAATAAGACAAAAAGGCCACCAACAAATTGGGAAAGGATTTTTCCAATCCTAAATCTGATAGGGGACTAATATCCAATATATACAAAGAGCTCAAAGAGCTGGACTCCAGAAATTTAAATAACCCCATTAAAAATGGGGTTAAGAGCTAATCAAAGAATTCTCAACTGAGTAATATTGAATGGCTGAGAAACACCTGAAAAAAATTTTCAACATCCTTAATCCTCAGGGAAATTCAAATCAAAACAACCTTGGGATTCCACCTCACACCAGTCAGAATGGCTAGGATCAAAAATTCAGGTGACAGTAGATGCTGGCGAGGATGTGGAGAAAGGAACACTCCTCCACTGCTGGTGGGATTGCAAGCTTGTACAACCACTTTGGAAGTCAGTCTGGCGGTTCCTCAGAAAATTGGACATAATACTACCAGAAGACCCAGCAATACCTCTCCCAGGCATATACCCAGAAGAAATTCTAACTGGTAATAAGAACACATATTCCACTATGTTCATAACAGCCTTATTTATAATAGCCAGAAGCCGGAAATAACCCAGATGTCCCTCAACAGAAGAATGGATACAGAAAATGTGGTACCTTTATGCAATGGATTACTACTCAGCTATTAAAAACAATGGATTTATGAAATTCTTGGACAAGTGGATGTATCTGGAGGATATCATCCTTAGTGAGGTAACCCAATCACAAAAGAAGTCATTAGATATGCAATAACTGATAAGTGGATATTAGCCCAGAAACATAGAACACCCAAGATACAATTTGCAAAACATAAAAGTCAAGGAGAGGGAAGGCCAATGGGTGGATACTTCATTCCTCCTTAGAAGAGGGAACAAAATATCCATGAAAGGAGTTACAGAGACAAAGTTTGGAGCTATGACGAAAGGATGGACTATCCAGAGAATACCCCACCCGGGGATACATCCCATACATCCCATAATCAGCCACCAAACCCAGACACTATTGCATATGCCAGCAAGATTTTGCTGAAGGGACCTTGTCTTGTATGAGGCTAGGCCAGTGCCTGGCTAATACAGAAGTGGATGCTCACAGTCAGCTATTGGATGGAACACAGGGCCCCCAATGGAGAAGCTAGAGAATGCACCCTAGGAGCTGAAGGGGTCTGCAACCTTATAGGTGGAACAACAATATGAACTAACCAGTATTACCAGAGCTCGTGTCTCTAGTTGCATATGTAGCAGAAGATGGCCTAGTTGGCCATCACTGGGACTAGAGGCCCCTTGGTAACGCAAAATTTATATGCCCCAGTACATGGGAATGCCAGCGCCAGAAGCAGGAATGGCTGGGTAGGGGAGCAGGGTGGAGGGAGGTTATAGGGAACTTTTGGGTTAGTATTTGAAATGTATATAAAGAAAATATCTAATATTAAAAAAAAATTAAAAAGTAACATGAGAGCTCCCCCTCCTCCACTATTGGGTGCCTTTTTAAATAAATGACATGTTTGTATCACAAAAAGTTGGGAATAGCCACTTATCGAGGCAGAAGCTTTTTTGACACCCAAATAAAAAAGCCTTGACTATGACTTCAACTGTACTTTACTCTGGACTAATACTTAATTTCACAAGTGGCGAGAACGCTCAAGTCCATGCTGACAATCTATTAGCCACAAATCTTGGCATTGTGAAGAAAGAGGTGATTCAGAGTTCAAACACAGGGCACCCTACACTCCACCCGCCCAATAAAAGCACCAGTTCCGAAAGGAGTCTTTCATATTTTGAAAATGAGGAAAAAAAATGAAATCTAGTACTTGTGAAACAAGATCTAAAATATTATGCATTCAACAATGAGTTATAAGATTTTACATTTTGAACAGTTTAAAAGTCCTGTTTTAGACTGTGTAACAGTTTAAATAAATTCAGTCCAATTGGATCAGATACATTAATGCCAATAACATTTCATGACACTTTGTACTCCAGTTGTATTCTGTGAATTTGTTGTTATTATTTGGGCCAATATACAGTTTCTCTACTGGATAAATTAGAACTTCTTTTGAAAATTGGAAAAAAAATGTAAAGCAAATTTATGTTTAGGATATTCCCAAACTGAAATCAGATAGGTTTAAATCAGTTCAAAATAGGGTTGGCTTTTTGGTAATGTGTTCTAAGATTTTGTTATGGTTATAGTTTTTGAAAATTGCCATGATGATTCAGTATAAAATTAGGTTCTAACTTGATTTACTGAGTTGAACCACCAAGTATGCCTGATAAGATACTCTAATGAAAAAAAAAAAAAAAAAGCTGGAAATATAGCCAAGTGTGTAAGTGTTCTTGAATTGCAGGTAAAAGACCTGTGTGCAGATACCAGCATCCATGGAAGAAGTAAGTCACTGCCATTAAGCCTAGTACTGAGGATAGATATATTTAAGAATGGATAAAATAAAACAGAATGGAAGTTCTATACCAACCTAACTCTATATGGAAGTCAGTGAGAAAGTTTCAGGGGAGTCTTATAGACAAGAATCACGTTTTCCTGGGCTTCTACATCCTAGTGAATGGACAAACAAGAACGTGTGTGAGTGAGTGTGTTTGTGTGTGTGTGTGTGTGTGTGTGTGTGTGTGTGTGTGTGTGTGTGTGTGTGTGTGTGTACTACTAAAGTAGGCATACAAAATCTAAAAGAAAGCTCCATTATGACTTTATCTGTTTTCTCTAATTGTAATGGGAATTGAAGGTTCACTCAAATGAAATCTTAGCTTTTCATGTGACTTCATAATTCTCCATCAGTGACTACACGGCTTACCTTGAGCAAAGGAGAATTAGTTATTCAGTATACTGTTTTGGACTATTAACCAATTTCAGCTAACAAGATTATTAGACTTTATGCCATCATTATATTGAACTATAATCAGACCATCCTAAATACAAGGCCTTTTCCATAAAATTGTTAGCTGCATTAATGGAAGCATTTGGGCAATAGTGAGAACAATAAGCTAGGCACACTGCATTCTTACCTTCATTGCAAGTAGTTCATATAGCAGAACTGTCCAGGACTTCTGAGGTAACTGCTCTGCTAACAGTTGCTTTGGTAGCATTTGAATGTGTTCCCAGACTTTACCTCAAAGTTCTGTTTTGGTTGTTCTCATTTATTGTAGTCCCACTAGAGAAAATCTGAACATGTTTCTTAACTCTCTCCTTCTGCCCTGAATCCACATACGTCTTTCTCTAAGATTTTGCTCCTGTCTGACAGTAGCAGTTACAAAGGATACTAGAAAAGGATAGAAATTTCAAATTACTTTAGAGATACACCATAACAAACTTATATTTAAATTATTATACTTACAGACACACACACACACACACAAACACACATATACATACATGTGTGTGTGTGATTATATATATATATTTAATTTTTACAGACAATTGTAAAAGTATTAAATAATATGGCAGCCAGAAATTTAGATTTTAATCTTAAACTCCTTACTTATTGTCAGGACCTGATAGCATTCCTACAACCAAAATAAGGCTGGATACATCTCCTAAAGACTTCACCTACAGAACTTTGTATATAAGTAAAATGGTTTTCAAGTAGACAGTGAGGCTAATACCTGAACATGACACAACTCTAGCATTCCATAATTCATAGCACTCAGACTTTGGGAACGGAAGTCTCAGAACAGCATGCTGAAAGCTTGGAAAGAACCTCATGCCATGCACCTTGACCTTCTGACCTAAAGCTGACAACCAGGCCATTATGCACCTCAGTTGTGCCCCTGCCCAAAGCAGGATGCATGAGCATGAGTGGCAGTGACAGGCGTAGCAGCATTGCTGTCATCTGGCTCACTCTATACACAGGCCGTCAACATAATTCACTCTAAAGGGCTTTCTGAGAGGGCCTAATGGGTTCCTTTTCTTTCCTTGTACAGTACAGAATTTAGGACAGCTTAGTTTAATTTGATGACCTGAACTATGATCTAATAAGGGACAGCTGCAGCACATAAATCCCCAGGCCATTTATTGTCAATTAGAATAAATCCTAAATAAACTCCTTTCATTCCAAGCTTGACCCATTCTTGAACAGTAGGCAAAAATGACACTTAGAAAGGAAAGCGCTGGGAACTGGAAGAAAGAGCTGATGGAATGTAAATACTATGAAAGCAAAGACTCTTCAAACAAAATTAGAAAGATGAGCAGCGATAATGACATTTTGATGTCGAATAATTGCTATTGAATTTTTTTGAATCATGGAAGATACCCATGGGGAAAATACAAAGGAATATCAAGCTGTCAAATAAAATGTACCATGTTATTAGAGTTAAGTTAAAAATAAATGCATCTCTGTGAATAAAAGTCTTTATTCTACCACAGATTATTCATCCTAGACATACATTTCACAAGACCCAGGATGCCTACCCACTATTCCATATTTATATGTCCAACAAAGTTTCTGGAAACAATACTCATTTTTAAATATATGATATACTCTAATGTATCATGGAATATAATAATGGAAAGCTAGATATTCTCATTTTTCTCTAAGTAGAAATATTAATCACACCCCACACCAAATCAATACCAACCCCCTCAAAAAATAGAACCCACAGTTTGAAAACTTTATTTCAGAACCACAGAGCAAAGCACAGAAAATGGAAATTTATTTTAAATTATGTAAACACCTTTAAGTTCTGGTAGAGGACTAGCAGTACAGAAAAGAGTCAAATGCATTATTGACCTTTCTTAAAATAATTTATTATAATTTTCTTCCTGCATTCTTTGGTATAGAGGACATGATAGGAACCATAAAAAGAAGGGAAAATTGTTGTATGGGAGTGTTGTGCTCAACCAGAGCAATTTTTTAAAGCACTCAATTCTCAACTTTGTACAATATAAAAAGACCACATTTTTAGCACTGTTGGTTCCCTTTGTATGTAGAAGCATGCCACTTGACATGGAAATGATGTGTGTATGCATACCTTAGTGACAGATCACTTGATTAGCAAGTGTAATAAAGCTCTATGTTAAATCTATAGAACCAAGGAAAAAAGATAAAAAGCAAGAATAAAGTCAGTTGATTTTTCATGATCAACAGATAAGATTGTTTAAAGAGTAAGGCTCTACTGAGTAATGGTGAAATGGCAATATACCTTTCAAAGTGACAGTAAGGGGTGTGTGCACAAGATAAATTGTTTTTTAAAATCACCCTTGCCTCTTTTAGTACTAGATCAAATAGAGTATTGCCACTTTATAGGTTGGCATACTTTTAAAAAACTTCATTGTCTTCTGTGTTTGCTAGGCCCCGGCATAGCCTCACAAGACACAGCTATATCAGGGTCCTTTCAGCAAAATCTTGTTAGTGTATGCAATGGTGTCAGCGTTTGGAGGCTGATTATGGGATGGATCACTGGGTATAGCAGTCTCTACATGCTCCATCCTTTCCTCTCATCACCAAACTTTGTCTCTGTAACTCCTTCCATGGGTGTTTTGTTCCGAATTCTAAGAAAGGGCAAAGTGTCATGTCTCTAGCTGCATATATATCAGAAGATGGCCTAGTTGGCCATCATTGGAAAGAGAGACCCCTTGGTCTTGCAAACTTTGTATGCCTCAGTACAGGGGAACGCCAGGGCCAAGAAGTAGGAGTAAGTGGGTAGGGGACTAGGGGGGGGAGGGTATGGGGGACTTTTGGGATAGCATTGGAAATGTAAATGAAGAAAATACCTAATAAATAAAAATAAAAAAAATTCATTGTCTACTTGACATTCTCTGGATGCCTTAAGGATGGTATAAATTTACCACTGAAGCCCATGATTTTAGAATTTCTGCTGTTCCCAACCTTAAATAAAAATCAAACCATAAGAAAATTATATATATATATATATATGTATATATATATATATATATATACATATATATATATATATAATCATATTGTATTGTATTGTAGACCAACTTCAATATGAGTAGATTGAAAAACAAAAAAGGATTAGAAAACAATTAATTGCATAGAATATCTAAGGCCGTGATTGTACTGTTATAATGCTTATTTTACCTGAGCTAAGATTATGGGATCATAAGTAATAATATCCTCTACTCGTTTCTGCATGTTTGAAAGCTTGCAATAAAAATAATCCATGCAATGAAACATTAAAGGCTTGTAGCTAAAATTAATTCAATATTAACTGCTAGACATCCATTTATTTTCCTTAATGATTTCTGTGATAGTTTTATGCTATTTCTTACAAGATCGTGGTACAGCTGAGATACATATTGAGTAATCTGTTTAAAGAAAAACTAGACACTTCCATTTAGAGTGTATATTCCACCAAAATTCCTCTTACTATCTCTTCTGTTTTCGGTATAGGGAATGAAAATGGTGTAAGTACACATGGTAAGGCCTGTAACCCTGACAACTCACGCTCATGATGTCACAGTGCTCACCTTGAGACCTCACATATGCTAATTATGAAGAACTCTTCATATCAGGAGGTCTCCTCTTAGCACCTATGACATACACATATATAAATTGTTTTCCTGAAGATAAAACAATCTCATCAAAGGCAACTCCACGGAGTGTATAAGATGAATGAGAAAATGCTGAACAATAAGTAATACTTTTTAAAATCAATGAAGATTTCAAAACAAATTTGTACTTGGGATCCTGTTAGCTATGTCAAGCTGAGTGTTAGAATAGTTAGATCTCCATTCTGATTTGAGGGCTTTTTTGTAGCTGGATGTGGTACTGTCTGGAATCAGAGGCAGAGAATTCATACAAGTTTGTCTTAGGATGAGCTACACCACAAGAATTGATTTGTCCCATTATTTTTTTTTTCAAATTCTGAAGTTGAATCTGAAAAATAACATTGACAATGACTCATCCTACTTGTAGTATATTTTTAAAGAATAAAAATAGTACTACCAGAGGATCCTGCAATACCTCTCCTGGGCATATATCCAGAAGATATTCCAATAAGTAAAAAGGACACATGCTCAACTATGTTCATAGCAGCCTTATTTGTAATAGCCAGAAGCTGGAAAGAACCCAGATGCCCCTCAACAGAGGAATGGATACAGAAAATGTGGTACATTTACACAATGGAGTACTACTCAGCTATTAAAAAGAATGAATTTATGAAATTCCTAGGCAAATGGATAGACCTGGAGGGCATCACCCTGAGTGAGGTAACCCAATCACAAAAGAACTCACATGATATGTACTCACTGATAAGTGGATATTAGCCCAGAAACTTAGAATACCCAAGATACAAGATACAATTTGCAAAACACATGAAACTCAAGAAAAACGAAGACCAAAGTGTGGACACTTAGCTCTTTTTTAGAATTGGGAACAAAACACCCATGGAAGGAGTTACAGAGACAAAGTTTGGAGTTGAGACGAAAGGATGGGCCATCTAGCGACTGCCATACCCAGGGATCCATCCCATAATCAGCATCCAAACGCTGACACCATTGCATACACCAGCAAGATTTTGCTGAAAGGATCCTGATATAGCTGTCTCTTGTGAGACTATGCCGGGCCTAGCAAACACAGAAGTGGATGCTCACAGTCAGTTATTGGATGGATCACAGGGCCCCCAATGGAGGAGCTAGAGAAAGTACCCAAGGAGCTAAAGGGGTCTGAAACCCTATAGGTGGAACAACAATATGAACTAACCAGGACCCCAAGGAGCTCCTGTCTCTAGCTGCATATGCAGCAGAAGATGGCCTAGTCGGCCATCAGTGGAAAGAGAGGCTCATTGGTCTTACAAACTTTATATGCCTCAGTACAGGGGAATGCCAGGGCCAAGAAGTGGGAGTGGGGGGTGACGGGAATGAGGGGGGTTGGGGGACTTTTGGGGTAGCATTGGAAATGTAAATGAAGAAAATACCTAATAAAAAAAGTTACTACCTTCCCAGTCTCAAATACCAATATAAAGTACAGAGAGATTTAAGTGCCCAGTGCCTTATCCCTGCTAAGCATCAATCATAGTCCATCATGCCATACATGTGTATAAAATATTCAGTAGAAACACACTATCTTATGTACTAGGTCCAGTTCTGAGAAGACCTGCTTGCCAACGTGTACTTGGTTCTAGTCTTCACTCTGACACTGCTTGGAATGTGAATGTCTTGGATTTACTATCACCTTTGCTTAGTACAAAGGTTAGCTAATTAACAGATTAATGGGATTGATACAAGAATTAATGAAAGGTAAGTTACCTCATTGCCATGAAACACAAAATAAGCAGAAGAAAACGAAAAGGACAATGTATGGCTTTTTGTTCTTACAGTGAATGATCAAGTTAAACATTACTGAAAAAAGAACCCACAGGAATGGACTTTAAGGGTCTGTCTTCCCTTCTCTGTCTCTGTCTCTGTCTCTGTCTCTGTGTCTTTCTTTCTTTCTTCCTTTCTTTCTTCCTTCCTTCCTTCCTTCCTTCCTTCCTTCCTTCCTTTCTTTCTTTCTTTCTTTCTTTCTTTCTTTCTTTCTTTCTTTCTTTCTTTCTTTCTTTCTTTCTTTCTCTATGTACCATGTAGGTACACATTGGTATAATCTGCATGGAAAACAGTGTGAGGAATATATATATACATACACACACACAAAAAAAAAATGTTATCTAGCAATCCAGCTCCTAGGTATACATCCAATATCAATGAGCTTAGTATGTTGAAGAGACATCTGTGTACCATGATTTTGGCTGTACTATCTATAGCATCCAAGAAATGGAAACAAATTAAATGAGTGACCACTGGTTATTGGTTGTAAAGATTAAGACACATACATACATTGGCAAGTTATTTTATCAAAAATAAGAATACCCTGTCTTACGCAGCATGGGTGGAGAGGAATATAACAAGTAAGTAAGGCAGATATAGAGAGACAAACCGCTCATATTCTCACTGACACATGAAATCTAAAATGTTAATCAAAGAAATTTAAAAGCAAAATGCAAAGAAGATGCAAGGAAAATGAAAGGAAATATGTGGCTGCTGAGTGGAAGAAATCTCTAGAAAGTCCCAGAGACCCAGGATGAGGGAGGCTCCCAGGACTCAGTGTAAGTGACCATAACTGAAATACCCAACAGTGGAGAGATAAAACCTGAAGATACCATCTCTAGTAGTTAGACAGAGGCCCCAGTGGAGGGATGTAGACACCAACCCACTTTCAAAATTTTTGATCCAAAAATTGTTCCTGTCTAAAAGAAATGTAGGGACCAAAAAAGGAGCAAAGATTGAGGAATGGCTAACCAGTGACTGGCCCAATTTCGAATCCATCCCATGGGCAGGTACCAATTCCTGACACTACTGATGTCATGCTATAGGAGGACAGACAGGAGCCTAGCATGGTTGTCCTCAGACTCTACCAGCAGCTGTCAGAGACAGATATAGATACTAACAGCTAAGCACTGGACTGAGGTTGGAGACCTGTATGGTCAAGTTAGGGGAAAGATTGAGGGAGCTGAAGAAGATGGCAATCCCATAGAAAAACCAACAGTGTCAACTAACCTGGACCCCTCAGAGCACCTAGAGACTAAGCCATCAACCAAAGAACATACCTGGGATAGTCTAAGGCCCCCCCAGCACATAAGTGGCAGAGGACTGCCTTGTCTGGCCACAGTGGAAGAGATGTTCCTAATACTGTAGACTTGAGGTTCTAGTGAAGGAGGATATGGGGGAGGAGGACATAGTGTCAAAGGCAACTGGAAGGGGGAGGGGAGAAAGAACTCTGGGAGGTGGTACTGTGAGTGGGGCAACATGTGTGATGTAAATAATAAATAATTAATAATAGTTTTAAAAGAAGCTAAAGAGGAGTTGGGGTGAAAAAAAAACAGAGGGGGCACAAGCCTGGAAAAGTTTACAAAGTAACAGATATAACGAAAAGTTGTGTTGAGTGTTCAGTGTAAAGTCTACCTATAGCAGCAGTGTACTGTGCTTCCTACTTGAAAGCATTAGGAGAAAATACTTCTCTAACCTTACAACAATTCTATTAGTTACCCCTTCCCTGTCCTCTATCCTAACCCTCTCATCTATAGCTCTTTTTTCTCTTTCATATTCATGGCCTTTTTTCACTAATCATTATAATATGCATATGTGTATATTAGTATACATCTATATCCCAAAATATGACATGCTTAATCTGTATAACGTTACTTGTATGTATTATTCAGATCTGAGCTTTTTGTATTGGATAATCCATCATTGAATTCTTCCCAGGAATGACTACTTCTACTCTCAGCAATTCTTAGTTACCTATCTTTATTTGTGTAGGATTGCAGCCTTGGACTCTCCTTTGTCCACTTTAGCATGTTTATTGTTTGTTGTCTTTAATTAATGTTTAGGCAGTTGTGTTAGTGACATTTTGTGATTATAGTTTTTGACACGAAGATACAACCTGAGAAAACTCCTGATTCTCTCACTCTTCTTTTTTTTTTTAATTTTAAAAATATTTTCTTTAATTTTATCTTTTTTGTTTGTTTTTCAAGACAGGGTTTTCTCTGTGTAGCCTGGCTGTCCTGGAACTCACTTTGTAGACCAGGCTGGCCTCGAACTCAGAAATCCGCGTGCCTCTGCCTCCCAAGTGCTGGGATTAAAGGTGTGCACCACCACACCCGGCTAATTTTATCTTTTTAACTTTTGCTTCCTTGCTTATCTATCTATCTATCTATCTATCTATCTATCTATCTATCTATCTATCTATCTATCTATCTATCTATCTAGTTATTTATTCTCACTCTTCTAATACCCCTACCCCATAATTTTCCCTGATCAGTAAATGCAGGACTGGTCTGTCTCAGTTGGAAGTGGTTTCCATGACTGCATTTTGATCAACTGTGGTTTTCTGCATAGGCTCTGTTAAAAAGAGAAATTTCCTTGATTGAGGCTAATGACTACACTTGTCTGTGGGTAAAAGGACAAGTATTTAGCTTGTAGTTAGTAATTGTGCTAGTTTAGTAAAATAGTGATGATGTGTGGTATGTAGTGTGTGTGTGTGTGTGTGTGTGTGTGTGTGTGTGTGTGTGTGTGTACTCATACAGACACATGTATAAAACACCAAATAGTACCCGTTATTATATGCAGTTTATATTCATCTGCTAGTTAAAATTTAAAAAATTTAAAACAAATACAAAACACATGAAGGAATAATGGTGATCTAATGGGGCCATTATATAATGTATATGTATATGAAAATATTTCCTGGTACTCTATAAACATACATAGATTTTAAGTTTCTTATTTATTAATTTTTTATTACCTTTAAAAGTAGCTTAAAGATCTTGACTAAATGATAACTCATTGACTGCAGCTATACTCAGTTATTACTAGATTTGGTCACAATGGATTTTTTTTTTCTTAGTATATGTTCTGTCACACTGTGATTTTAATATTAGTGAAAGTAATTTATGCTTCCTCAAGAAAAGTAGAGGTTAGTGTTCCATTAATTTCTTACAGAATGTATTCCCCCTGCTTACTTTTCTGCCTTTCCCTTTCCTGTGCTATAAATATCTCCTGTTCTATGAGGTAAATGGATTTATACCTTAGAGACTTATTGATAAAGTGTTATGTAACCATCAACCTTATGTGTTGAGATGGAAAGCAAGCTCTGTAATGGAATAGTGATATAGTTGTAATTCAGAGCTGGTGGCAATCTCTGGCACAAACAGTGTTCCTAATGTGCTTTTGAGGTTGTGATGTCAATCCAAGCAGAGTCCTGTCATACTGCCAGCTGTGCTTGCTCACTCCATCTCTTTACATTGCTTTGCAAAGACATGGAGAGAGAATTCTTTCAGCCACTCAACATTATTGCTATTGATCTAGGATGCAATGCTATTAGTTTTGCTTTTTGAAATAGAAGCCATGTATAAATTTAAAAAAAAAATCTGTCAAATGTTGTTCAATCTTTCGTTTTAAGAGTGTACTGCAAATTTGTACCAAGTTGTAAGTACTATACCTGTTCATTTTCTCCATTAGAAATAATATTCTTTTGTTTTCAAAAAACAATGAATCATTTAACTAGAACCACTATAGGCATATCTAAAGTAGCATCACAAGAAAATCGATTGCTGACATTTTAGGGATTCAACATGTCAGTGGAGAGCCATTTGCATTACAAACTAATGCACTCGAAAAATAATGTATTTAGTTTCTCAATAAAAATTAAAGTTCATTCTTATGTTCAAGTACGTTATTTTGTTAATTCCTTTTGTTATGATACACATCTCACATCTCTATGTTGGGATGAATTACTATAACTTGTAATAAGTTTTGATTCATTATTTAAAACATTACTTTTAATAGGTTCAAAGATTTTACATGTAATACTTAAAGATTTACAAAAATTACATAAATTTCTTCAAAAGGAAATTTTTGAAAATATACAAAGGAAAAAGATTAATGAAAAACAATTCTTAAAGTACTCAATTTGGATTCTTTTTTTCCCATTTTTTATTAGGTATTTAGCTCATTTACATTTCCAATGCTATACCAAAAGTCCCCAATACCCACACACCCCCACTCCCCTACCCACCCACTCCCCCTTTTTGGCCCTGGCGCTCCCCTGTACTGGGGCATATAAAGTATGCTTGTCCAATGGGCCTCTCTTTCCAGTGATGGCCGACTAGGCCATCTTTTGATACATATACAGCTAGAGACAAGAGCTCTGGGGTACTGGTTAGTTCATAATGTTGTTCCACCTATAGGGTTGCAGTTCCCTTTAGTTCCTTGGGTACTTTCTCTAGCTCCTCCATTGGGAGCCCTGTGATCCATCCATTAGCTGACTGTGAGCATCCACTTCTGTGTTTGCTAGGCCCCTGCATAGTCTCAAAAGAGACAGCTACATCTGGGTCCTTTCAATAAAATCTTGCTAGTGTATGCAATGGTGTCACCGTTTGGATGCTGATTATGGGGTGGATCTCTGAATATGGCAGTCTCTACATGGTCAATCCTTTCATCTCAGCTACAAACTTTGTCTCTGTAACTCCTTCCATGGGTATTTTGTTCCCACTTCTAAGGAGGGGCATAGTGTCCACACTTCAGTCTTCATTTTTCGTGAGTTTCATGTGTTTAGGAAATTGTATCTTATATCTTGGGTATCCTAGGATTTGGGCTAATATCCACTTATCAGTGAGTACATATTGTGTGAGTTCCTTTGTGAATGTGTTACCTCACTCAGGATGATGCCCTCCAGATCCATCCATTTGGCTAGGAATTTCATAAATTCATTCTTTTTAATAGCTGAGTAGTACTCCATTGTGTAGATGTACCACATTTTCTGTATCCATTCCTCTTTTAGGGGCATCTGGGTTCTTTCCAGCTTCTGGCTATTATAAATACAGCTGCTGTGAACATAGTGGAGCATGTGTCCTTCTTACCAGTTGGGCATCTTCTGGATATATGCCCAGGAGAGGTATTGCTGGATCCTCCGGTAGTACTATGTCCAATTTTCTGAGGAACTGCCAGACTGATTTCCAGAGTGGTTGTACAAGCTTGCAATCCCACCAACAATGGAGGAGTGTTCCTCTTTCTCCACATCCTCGCCAGCATCTGCTGTCACCTGAATTTTTGATCTTAGCCATTCTGACTGGTGTGAGGTGGAATCTCAGGGTTGTTTTGATTTGCATTTCCCTGATGATTAAGGATATTTAACATTTTTTCAGGTGCTTCTCTGCCATTCGGTATTCCTCAGGTGAGAATTCTTTGTTCAGTTCTGAGCCCCATTTTTTAATGGGGTTATTTGATTTTCTGAAGTCCACCTTCTGGAGTTCTTTATATCCCGTGAGGTGCTGAGAAGAAGGTATATCCTTTTGTTTTAGCATAAAATGTTCTGTAGATATCTGTCAGGTCCATTTGTTTCGTAACTTCTGTAAGTTTCACTGTGTCCCTTTTTAGATTCTGTTTCCACGATCTGTCCATTGATGAAAGTGGTGTGTTGAAGTCTCCCACTATTATTGTGTGAGGTGCAATGTGTGGTTTGAGCTTTACTAAAGTGTCTTTAATGAATGTGGCTGCTCTTGCATTTGGAGCTTAGATATTCAGAATTGAGAGTTCCTCTTGGAGGATTTTACCTTTGATGAGTATGAAGTGTCCCTCCTTGTCTTTTTTGATAACTTTGGGTTGGAAGTCGATTTTATCCGATATTAAAATGGCTACTCCAGCTTGTTTCTTCAGACCATTTGCTTGGAAAATTGTTTCCCAGCCTTTCACTCTGAGGTAGTGTCTGTCTTTTTCCCTGAGATGGGTTTCCTGTAAGCAGCAGAATGTTGGGTCCTGTTTGTGTAGCCAGTCTGTTAGTCTATGTCTTTTTATTGGGGAATTGAGTCCATTGATATTAAGAGATATTAAGGAAAAGTAATTGTTGCTTCCTTTTATTTTTGTTGTTAGAGTTGGCATTCTGTTCTTGTGGCTGTCTTCTTTTTGGTTTGTTGAGGGATTACTTTCTTGCTTGTTCTAGGGCATGATTTCCGTCCTTGTATTGCTTCTTTTCTGTTATTATCCTTTGAAGGGCTGGATTCGTGGAAAGATAATGTGTGAATTTGGTTTTGTCATGGAATACATTGGTTTGGATGTGCTTTCCTGGTTTTCTTTAAGGACTTCTACCTGTTTGGTTGTGTTTTCCTGCTTTTCTTTAAGGGCCTGTAACTCTTTAGCAGTGCTCTCCTGTAATTCTTTAAGTGACTTATGAAAATCCTTCTTGATGTCCTCTATCATCATCATGAGAAATGTTTTTAAATCTGTGTCTAGATTTTCGGTTGTGTTGGGGTGCCCAGGACTAGGTGGGGTGGGAGTGCTGCGTTCTGATGATGGTGAGTGGTCTTGATTTCTGTTAGTAGGATTCTTACGTTTGCCTTTCACCATCTGGTAATCTCTGAAGCTAGCTGTTATAGTTGTCTCTGTTAAGAGCTTGTTCTTCAGGTGACTCTGTTAGCCTCTATAAGCAGACCTGGGAGGGTAGCACTCTCCTTAGTTTCAGTGGGCAGAGTATTCTTTGCAGGCAAGCTCTCTTCTTGCAGGTAAGGTACCATGATATCTGGTGTTCGAACCCGATTCCTGGCAGAAGTAGTGTTCCACTCACGAGAGGTCTTAGGATCGCGTGGGGAATCCTGCGAGGGCCCTTGCGGGTGTCGGGCGACTCCGCTGGTAAGGTACCCCGGGGCTCGAGTGGAGTGGAAGGGGCTTGTGCCCCAGGTCAGGCCCGGGTAGTCTGCTTCCCTATTTACCACAGTCTCAGGTTCCGTGTGATTGGATTGGGGCAGGCGCTGTGTTCCACTCACCAGAGGTCTTTGGATCCCGTGGGGAATCCTGTGTGGGCCCTTGCGGGTGTCGGACGACTCCGCTGGCAAGGTAGCCATTCTGAATTTGAATCTAATTTGTAAAATTCTGATTTCCACTCTATTCACACATTTTCTGGTAACATAGTGAAGGCTACTGTATAAAACACCAGAAATTTAATTATACTTTTACAAAATACTTAAGATAAACACTCTCTCTTGACTTCTGATGGTAATGATCCAGTAAAGTTTGGATTCCATAGATGGCATTTCTTGTGTAAAAATGTTATAGGCAGACTATTATTATTTAGAACACTAATATATTTATTACTGATTTTAACGTGGCTTTAGTACTAAACCCCTTGACATAATGTTTAAAAAGACCTTAAGTAATCAGAATCCCACCTCCTTCTTCATTTGGAAATGACAGGATATACTCTACATGAGAATGCAACATGCCATTAAAAATGGCAGAGGGAAAGCAGGCTGTTTCCTGATCATTTAAACAATGGTGAAGAAAGATAATGTAGAAGAAATAACTACTTTTACCAAAAGAGGATCTGCTTGTAATGTCATGCTGATTCTTGCCAGATGAAATAGGTTTGTGTTTTTTGGTTTTTTGGTTTTTTCCAAAAGAATTTGCCAAATTAACAAAGTCTAAATAGATGGACAAGTCACAGAGCCAGGAATCGAACAGTCTTGACAATGATCTCAATAGACTTGCAGCTTCTGATACTGATAGCTGCCCTGACTTTGGAGCCACAACTTAGTTTCTGATGCATGTAATAGCATTGATTAATGATTTTTCATTCCTTACTTTAAAGATTTATTTATTTATTTTATGTATGTGAATACACTGTAGCTGTACAGATGGTTGTGAGCCTTCATGTGGTTGTTGGGGATTGCATTTTTAGGACCTCTGCTCATGCAGGTCAATCCCGCTTGCTCTAGTTGGCCCCGTTCAGTCAGTCCCTATTTGCTCTGGCCCAAAGAATCTTTTATTATTATAAATAAGTGACTGTAGCTGACTTCTGACACACCAGAAGAAGACGCCAGATTTCATTACAGGTGGTTGTGAACCACCATGTGGTTGCTAGAATTTGAACCCAGGACCTTCAGGAGAGCAGTCAGTGCTCTTTCCCACTGAGCCATCTCTGCAGCCCCATTCTTTACTTTAATGCTGTGAATTATCTGTGACAGACAGTACAAAACACATATACATTTTCACATGGAATTATTCAGAAGCTTTTGCTCTCATTTCTGAAGAGAACTGATTATACAGTACACCATTAACAAAAGCAATAAACTGATAAGACATTAAAAAATCTGTGTAAACACAAACAGATATAACTCAATCACCTCTATTTTTGAGTTCTTAACAAGTGAAGATGGTGTAGCATTGTTTTGTGCTCCAGTGAGCAAAACCAAGGATGTTATGTAAGTCCATGTGGGTGCTGTGTAATAGAAACTGTGTCTCTCTGCTGTTTATATGCTACATCTCACATAGCACTGGTCTTGAACTCATAGGTTGTGTTAATATACATGTTTGGATGAGTAAAATGCAAGGGTTGTACCATTTTGCATCTTGCCTTACTTGTCTTACCTTTTCTCTTCTCTAATTTTGTATTAATTACTTTTCTGTTTCTGTTGTAAAACACCATAACCAAGGCAACTTATACAAGGGTTTTTTGAGCTTACATTTCCAAAATGTAAGATGCATGATGGATAATTTTAACTCAAAAGCAGAAGGTAGAAAAAAATGTAAATAGCACTAGTCCTTATGTTCTAATTACCCAAGTGGCATACTGCATTTAGCAAGGCCACACTCCTAAACCCCCACAAATTGCAAATAAAGGACCATTACCTTTGAAGAGAGCCAGTGTTCAATGAGGGTCCTTCTTATTTTTTTTCTCACCCAGTCTTCTCAATAATCATCAATTTTCTTCCTCTTTTCCATTAAACCTACGTAGAAATTACTCATAAAAGTGACTTAAGTGTCTTTGATATACTATAAATGGAATGTAAACTAGCAATATAGTTCAGTTGGTAAAATGCTTACTTAACAGGCAGGAAGACCTGGTTATACCTCCCCACACCAAATAAATCTAGGCATGACTCCTAACAGCAAGCTTGCTATACAGGAAATGGAAGGAAAATATCAGAAATTCAAGTTCTTTTTCAGTTGTGTATCAAGTTCAAGCCCAGATACATGAGAACCCAGAAACAGATGGACAGAAGGAGAAAGGAAGGATGGAAGGAGGTATGGACAGAAGGATGTTGTGTGTATGTGTATGTGTGTTTGAGAGAGAAAGAGAGTGAGAAAGAGAGAGACAGAGACACAGAGAGACAGAGAGAGACAGAGAGACAGAGACAGACAGGGAAATAGAGAATTTTCAGGATTAATACAAATTTGCTCTTATATTTTAAATATCAGGTCATAAATTATCTTAGGATGAATTTTAGCAAAATGATTACATTTTTAGTGAATGCAAAATAAACTATAACTTGTTTTAAACAGACTCAGTTTAACCAGTTAACCAATCTTCTATAGTCATTGGATATAGAATCATTTCCTTAAAAATTATTTGAAAATATATAGATCACTAAAACTATTCACATTCTCCATTGAAATGATGCTACTTTTTATTTGATTTATTTTATTTGATTCTTTTTGTAAAAAAGGTTAAAACTGCTTGAAAAAGATGAACTAAGATAATTAGAGAATATTGTATGTACAAATTTATTACTTATAAAATACAGGGTTAGGGTTAGGAATGTCACTATAATATTCTAAATAATATGCAATTTTAAGAATGTATCACTGAATATTTGTCTGTATTCAGCTAAGGGCTGAATTTACTATGACAGTACCAAAAATCTCACTGCTTGGAGTTTAAGTTATTAACTGGTCAACACCGGCTGTGAATGTGGATATTCCCCATGATATAACAGTGCAAGTTGACTAACAGATCCAGACTATTTTTAATTAATTCAGGAATTTCCTTGTACCAGTTGAAGAAAGGCATTTTTGGTGATCAGGAAAACACACTACATCCAGTAAGCACACAGAGAAAAGGACCTTCAGCCATGAAGAATGGGTGCTTGGGAAGCTGAAAATCCAACCTCTTCTCGAGGTCTGGGTTTTAAAGTCTTTGAATGGTCTTCCCCCTTCCTGCGCCCCCTAATTTAGAGATTGTCAGATTGAAGGACAGTGGCTGCCTGGCTCACAACAGCTGCATTATCATATTCCAATCAAGTCTCTAATTTTTTGAGCCAGTCCATCAATAGGAGGCCACTGGCAGATGTAAAAGCCTAAAAGGCTTTTGTTTTTAAACTTCCTAGATTTTGTATCAGATTAGGATGTTGAAAAAGAAGCTGGCAATCTTGAAAACATGAAGTTTTAATCATGCATTGATATAACTTAACTGGTATCCACCTCATAGTCTTTTTGCAAATAGCTTCAGTGTCTTAGTCAGGGTTGCTTGAACAACCATCATGACCAAGAAGCAAGTTGGGGAGGAAAGGGTTTCTTCAGCTTACAATTCCATACTGCTGTTCATCACCAAGGAAGTCAGGACGGGAACTCAAGCAGGTCAGGAAGCAGGGGCTGATGCTGAGACCATGGAGGGATGTTTCTTACTAGTTTGCTTCCACTGGCTTGCTCATCCTGCTCTCTTATAGAACCAAGACTACCAGCCCAGGGATGGTATCACACACAAGGGGCCCTTCCCCTCTTGATCACTAATTGAGAAAATGCCCCACAGCTGGATCTCATGGAGGCATTTCCCCAACTGAAGCTCCTTTCTCTGTGATAACTCCAGCCTGTGTCAAGTTGACACAAAACTAGCCCCAAGACAACTGGTAATTGCCTGAACTAGAGCAGCATGAGGATTATCTGTAACACAATTGTTAATCCCACATATATGAAGAGAAAGATCATTAACCCCAATCATTATGACCTTATTCAATAAAACAAGCTGTGTGTGTGTGTGTATGTGTGTGTGTGATGTGTGTGTGTGGTGTGGTGTGTAGTATGCATGTTCATGTGTACATCTCTCGCTAAAGGTGAGATCAACATGAATAAGATAAGGTTTTTAGTTCAGAAAATGGCAGATTTGGTATGAAAATAGGCAGGGTTACAAAAGCTGAACACAAGAATAACAAGTTCCTTATAACAACATCCTGAAACAAATATGTTTTCAATGTAGTCATAATAAGGTATTCATAACAGCATGCTATAACATTGTGGTCATAGTAACCTTTTGAAATTAAAGCATAGTTGCTATTTCCTAGAATAGGCAATACAGAAAGTGCTATTTGTAGGTAAGGCTGCAGATACGGCATAGCCCAAACCTTGAAAAATAGATTTAATCATAAACAAGTATGAATATAATTTGTCTTTGCTAAAATATGGCTTTCAAGCCTAACATGAAAGCAGGCTAATTTGTCAGCAATATATTTCTTATAGTTTGAATTAACCAAAATGTATGCCAAATGAAATATATATATTAAGATTTTTATGCAAATGTCCCTGGCACCCCTGGCTAGGGCTCTGATGAAGAAGCTGGTTATGGGGAAATTTCCTGCTTAGAGACACCTCTTGGCTTTGGAAATCTGATCTCTGAGGCTGAGGCAGCTTTCTCAGCTGGCAGTTGATCTACACATCTAAATGTATGCTAGTTTTATGGAACAAAATTGAACAAACAGAAGAAATGACTTTGGAGAAATATTGTATTTTAGTTTGAGCGTCAGAGTAGATATTTCTGGGAAATGAAGCTCATTTTATTAGAGTGAGAGGGAGGTTGTATGGCCATCTAGATGGCAGGGAGAGATACAGTCCAGAGTGTGTATACAGTTCAAAATTTCCCTGATATTTGATAGAAGTGAATGTACATGAACTCCAGAGTGAAAGTGGGAATCCCCAAGTAAGAGGTGGTATCAGTAAGTTTAGGGCAAAGAGATGATAGGCACTTGGCAGAGCTGCTGGTTAGTTCAGAGCACAATGATGGGAGCTAATTCAAAACATTTATTCCCAAAGAAAGGTTGGAATGATAAATCTCTGTGGAATTTGTCTCATTAATCCAAACAATTGAAGGTCATATACATATACATATATATATGTGTATATACATATATACACACACACACACACACACACACACACACACACATACATAATGTGTGTGTGTGTGTGTGTGTGTGTGTGTGTGTGTGTGTATTTGTTTTGTCCGGGTGCCCTGAGTCACTACAAGTAAAAGGTACTTAAGAAATTAAGGTGAAAGGACTCATATTTCCTGCAACTGGAATGTGTGACATTTGCCTTCCCATGATGCTCTGCACACAGGAAAGTTTGGTGTTGAGTCACTGCACTGTGGGCACTACTACTTGAAGGTCTGGTTGATTTGTGAAAAAGAGCTGATCCCTGCATTTCCATTTCATCTGCGAAGGATGATATTTTTAGTAATTGAAATAAAATCCTTTAACTGGTTGTATCAGAATACTAACTGTGACAATATTGGGTAAGAAAACAAAATTCACAGTGGTCATTATGAGCCTCAGCTATTCCTGAGATATTTGAAAGATGTCTTGGTATAATTAGCTGTGGAAGCACTGAGTTGAAAAGCAGTCTGCACTGGACTCACGTATTTGGACACCTTTTCCCTATCCATGGGGCATATCAAACACTGAACTATACTAAGGTTAGTCTGTTGGCTGGGCTTCCTCCTGGTGAGTTAGTCTGCGTCTCAGTGCAATTGGAAAGATTTTCAGAGAGCATGATGTTTCACTATCAAAAAATTAGTTCTACATTCATAGAAATCATAAATAAAAAGTAAAATAATGTAAAAACAATATTCATAGAGATAATTATAGATATACATGAAAAGCCACTTATGGTTCTCATGATGATAATAGAACCTCTTGATTATGCATGGTGCATATAAATATATATTCTAATAAATTGCCAATAATAACTTGTTTTAACATATATTTAAAATTTTAATTAATATTTCCAAATATTCCCTTGCAAAAATGATGACACCAGGAATATCATGTAGCATAAAACTCAGTGAACAACAGATTGATATGTGTTTGAACTACATAAATTATGTATATATATATATATATATATCATATATCAGTGTTCCTACTTTCATTAATATAGGCAGTATTCAATTTTGTAACATCTCAAGAGATTTCTCAGTAGTTCTTTTTATTATATAAATATATGTTGTAAAATGAATGTAACCTCTGTGACTATGGATTTTTCTTTGTGTATGTTCGTGAGTGGGCACATGTGTCATCTACATATGGATAGAAATACATGTATGAGCTCTATATATGGAATCCAGAAATCTATTTTAGGTGTAACCTCAATTGCTGTCCTAATTGGTTTTTGAGAAAGAAACTGGGAAATCAGGTGAGCCAATGAATCTCTGGAATCCTCAGCTTGTTTCTAACCCCGCTATTCCCAGAATAGAAATTATAAGCACAGGTCACTGTGTACCTTTGTTTTTTGCATGGGATCTATGAATTCAACCCAGACATCATGCTACATGGCAAGTGAATTACTTTCTGAGATATAAGCCTATTCTTAGGATATGTTGCTAATAATGTTTTACTTTTGTGTTATTGGCTAGTTTTCTGATATTTGATTTTTCATAGGTGAATAAAAATTTAAGTATACTTGGTGATTTACAGTCTATAATATTTTGTATAGCTGTGTATTTAGAATTTTGTCTTTCCTTTTTGATTCTTAAATGTAGATCAATATTTATAAGTACTGTGAAATCACTCACATACACATATATAAATTAAGTCTGAACAATAAACTCTCCTAACACATAATTAAAGTTATCAAGAATTTGGATCTCTATTTCAACATATATTGTGTACATCTTGTTCAAAGAGGCAACATTCAGTATTTTCCTATTGCTATTCACTGGTTTTGGCCACTGTGATAATAAAATCATAATAAGTTTAATCTTAGATTCAGATGGTATATATATTCAATAGGAGTCTACATTGCAGATGATAGAAAGATCAATAAATAGATGATAGAAATATGTTTGAGTATGTATTTTCACCCATTCATTGTTTTTTTCGGATTATTTATGTGATATTAAGTATTGACATGTTTGATACAACATTATCAAATGTTTAACACTGTAATTCATAAGGCTATACAAAAACAAAACGTATTTACTTTTATAAAAAGATCATGGAGTATATGTTTAGCTTTTTAGTGAGTCTCACTGCTCTGTGTTAAGCTTTAGTTGCACTACATCATTAAAAGATGGAAATTAATTCAGTTTTTATATTTTGTTATCAACTTATGACTAATAAAGCATAATTATCTCCTTTTGAAATGAACATAGACACATAGTCTGCATTAGGACAGAGACATTATCAGGGCCATCCTCCATACTACAAACAAAATGTATAAATTTACTTCAAATGTGTCAGAGTAGATTTTGAAAGAGACCAACGTAGGGAGTGAATGAGTGTCTATTTTAGAGAAATGAAACTATATGGACCAGTAAGTCTAGACCTACGAAAAACAATGACATGATTGACTTGTGTATGTATGCGTACACACATGTAAATGAACAGTGCTATATCTCCATTTTTTTCCTGATACCTACATTGCAATAAGCATGACCCTGAGTTTGAGAAATCTTAGTGCAGTTTTAGCTTGTAATTACCTTTATCATCTCTTTCATTCTGATGAGTGTCTCCATTTGACAACAAATGGCATTGTAAATTCTGCTTATAATCAATACAGCAGAGCACTATAGTCCAAATGGAAAATGATTTAAAGCTAAAGTAAAAAATGAAAGATGTTGCCTGAGTAGTAGTCCATTGTATAAGATATACTATATTTCTGTATCCATCCTTCAGTTGAGATACATTTAGGTTGATTCCAGTTTCTGGCTATTATAAATAAAGATGCTGTGAACATAGCTGAGCAAGTGTCCTTGTAATACTAGGGAGTATTTTTGGGTATATACCCAGCAGTGGTATAGCTGGGTCTTAAAGTTGAACTATTTCCAATCTTCTGCAAAACTACCAGATATTTTTCCAAAGTGGCTTTACAAGTTTGCACTCTCACCAAGAGTGGTCTCCTTGTTCCACAACCTTGCTAGCATGTTCTGTCCTTTGAGGTTTTCATCTTAGTCATTCTGGTGGTTGTGAGGTAGAATCTCAAAGTTGGTTTGATTTGCATTTCCCTGGTGACTAAGGACTTTGAACATTTCTTTAAGTGTTTCTCAGCTGTGAGCGCCTGACTCGCCAGCAAAGCAGATGCCACAACAGGATCCTTCTGCAACACGTTTATTGGGAGAGCATTGACTGCGTAGGCGAGAGGACCCCGAGCCCAGAACTGGTGCTGCTTATATAGGCCTAGGAGAGGCGTGTCTCACACCCAGATTGATTATGCATCCTATCTCATTTGCATGTCTCACATCTGATTGGTTTTACTCTCTCAGTGCCTCACAGAGCCTCATTATCATACCTCATTTGCATGTTCCTCATCTGATTGGTTATACTCTCTTAGTACCTTACAGCGCCTCATTATCATGCCCAGGCCAGGCAGTGACTTGGAGAAAAACTTTACTGCATATGTACACATTGATTGTTTACCCAAACTTATGTGTGGTGGCCAGTGGTAGCTAGTTCCACCTTGGAATGGCATATGTGGCTTCCCACATCTCCCCCTTTTTGTTTTAATAAAATATGCTGGTCTAGGCCTGTGCAATTATGTCCATCTGCCATGGTTCCTGTTTTAGGTCGTTCCTCTAGTGTCACAGCCTTACCCGTCATAGGGTAACCCTATCGCCACCGGACCCCATGTCTTAGGTTGGTCTGTGCATGAGGAAAGTTGCCCGTCTCTGGATACCGTGGTGCTGTGTGACAGTAATTGCTAAATGACCTAGGGTGAACTCTACAAATGAGGAATTCCGAAGTAGGGATCCTTAAATAAGGTCTAATCCAATTTATATCTCCTAATAATTTTTGAAAATCATTTAATGTCTTTAGATGATCTTTTCTTATACTAATCTTTTGTGGGGTGACACTCTGTAAAGTAATAGTGGCTCCTAAGAAATGACTAACATTAGACTGCTGTACCTTTTCTGGTGCAATAATCAAGCCATTATTTTTTAAAGTTTCATTAAGCAAGCCATAAGCCTGCTGTATGCTTTCTTCTTCAGGTCCACAAATCACAATATCATCCATATAATGACAAATTTTTAAGGAGGGGAACCCATCTCTAACTGGTTGCAAAGCTTTTCCTACGTATAACTGACATATGGTAGGGCTATTTGCCATTCCTTGGGGTAATACCCGCCATTGATACCTGTTATCAGGCTCCATATGATTAATAGAAGGCAGGGTAAATGCAAATCTAGATTTATCTTTCTTATTTAATGGAATGGAAAAGAAACAATCTTTAATATCCACTACTATAAATCTCCAATCCTTAGGTAGAGCTGAGAGTAGGGGGAGTCCTCTTTGTACAGGACCCAAAACTTGCATTTGTGCATTAATGGCTCTTAGGTCATGTAACAATCTCCATTTACCTGACTTCTTTTTTACAACAAAAATAGGGGTATTCCAGGGTGATTGCGTGGGTTCCACATGCCCCAGGTCTAATTGTTCTTGTACTAATTCTTTAGCTGCTTTTAACTTCTCAGAGGCTAAAGGCCACTGAGGCACCTACACTGCATCCTCCGTATGCCACGGAATGGGCAAAGGCTCCTCAGTGGCCCCTAGAAAGAACCCAGCCCTTTCTTGTCTGCTTTTTCTGTGGCTTTAACTGGTGAAATTCTACCATGTAAATTTTTTCCAAGACCTAGTCCAGGTATATATCCCATTCCTTTCATCATTTCCTTTCTTTTCTGAGAGTAATCATTAGTCAGCATAAAGTTCATGGCTGACAACACATCTCTTCCCCATAGATTTACAGGTAAAGGGAGTACATAAGGTTGAAAAAGCCCTGTCCTTCCTTCTTTATCTTTCCATTGTAAGGATTTTGCACTTATAGTTGGGGTAGCTTCATATCCTAATCCTTGTAAGCTATGTGACGATTGATTAACAGGCCAAAACGCAGGCCACCAATTACTGGATATAATGCTTTTATCCGCTCCTGTATCCATGATACCTTGAAAGGTTTTTCCTTCTATTTGTAATTGTAAAGTGGGACGATTATACAAATCTAAAAATATGTAAGCCACATTAGTTCCTGTAGAACCAAATCCCTTATCTCCTTGGGAATTCTGGCTACTAGGGAACATGTTATGCAAACTAGGAAGAATGAGCAATTGAGCAGGATCTCCTGCGATCTCCAGGAGAAATGGCTACGATACCTCGGGTTGCAGAACACATAATCTTAACTTATCCCTCATAATCTGAGTCTATAATTCCGGGATGTATCACCAATCCTTTCAAAGCAGAAGAGGACCTACCCAACAGAAGGCCCACTGTATCCTTTGGTAAGGGACCTCTAAAATCTGATGAAATAGGTTGGCACCCCATTTGAAGTATAAGAATTACTCTGGAGGTGGCACAGATGTCCAATCCTGCTGAACCCGGAGTGGCTCTCCTTGGTCTCTGGGTGGCCTCATGGACACTGTGGTCTGGAATGCCCCATATGTTTGGGGGCCCTGGGGACAGGGGACGCTCACCCCGTTTTTTGGCTGTTGCACTTTAAACTGAGGTATTGACCTTCCTTTTATATCTCTGACTGATCTACATTCATTTGCCCAATGTCTTTCTTTCCCACATTTTGTGCAAAAACCTGGTATTTTCTTTTCGACCCTACTCTTTCTACCCTTGTACACTGCTTTTGCATATGACCCGTTTGTCCGCAATTATAGTAGGTTATTCCTTTTGTTTGCATCATCAAAACTGCAGCAGCCAGCCCTGCATTTGAAAGGGGTCCTCCGGTTTCTCTACAGGCTTTCATCCATGCTTGTAGTCCTTTCCCTTTCCAAGGTGTGATAGCATTTCTGCATTCTTTGGTACATTGCTCATAAACGAATTGCTCAATTAGCGGCAATGCGGCCTCAGAATCACCAAAAATGCATCCTGCTGCTTCCATCATGCGAGCCACAAATTCAGAGAACGGCTCACTAATTCCCTGAATAATTTTTGCCAAGTTACCAGATACCTCTCCTCGATTAGGCAATGCTTTCCAAGCTTTCACTGCTGCCTGATTGATCTGATCATAGACCTGCACTGGGTATGCTAATTGATTGTTTGTCCATATACCCTAACCTGTAAGCATTTCAAAGCTCCATGCTGGTTGCCCTGAAGTAGCATTAACACGGGCCTGACTCAAACACAGATCATGCCATATAGACTTCCAGTCGAGATATTGTCCAATCGTAAGACATGCCTTTACTACACTCATCCAATCAAAAGGAGTCATGGCATTGTGAGCCAGTCTATCAATCTGGGACTGAGTAAAAGAGGCATTGACTCTATAGGTCCTTACTGACTCTGCTAAATCTTTCACTTGTTTATGCGATATTGGCTCATAATATCACTGTTGAGCATGATCCTGAAAAACAGGAAAAGCCTGACATATTTCACAACCCTCTAGGAGTGCAAAAAGAGTTGCCATTGCCAATTGCTTTCTTATCTGCATAAGGTGTAGGAGGTGGGGGAGCACTGATACTCCTTCCTATTGGACGATATCTTTCCACCTCATACTCTGCAGCAGTCTCCTCCAAATCTTCCTCCTCCCCTGCTGATAATTCCGAATCCTTTGAGCTAGACAATTCTAACAACTCAAAGTCCTAGAGAGGAGGGTAAATTGACTTAATTTTCTGTTCTTTATTTTTTATACTTTCTTTTATATCTTTATATTTTATATTATCTTTTATATCTTTATTATCTTTTGTATCTTTATTATCTTTTGTATCTTTATATTTTAGGTTTTTTTCCTTTTCTCTTTTCATATCTTTTATATTACTTATTTTTCTGCACGCGCTTTCTTTTTCATATTTCTCTGTTTCTGACATACTTTCCTATTGCTCCTGTAAAAGGCGCTGCCCTTCCTTAACAACTAGCTAACATTTCTTGTCCTGGATACAAGCCTTAATTAATTTCCATAACGGCCTTGTTCCTGCTTTCACTTTCCCGTCTGCTTCCTCTCTCACTATATCTTTTCCCAACTTTTTCCAACTAGGTAGCATCAGTGACCCAGTGGGGGCAAACCAAGGAGTGAGTCTGTCTATCTCTTTTTAAAACCCACTCACTGTGCTTTCCAAAAATTTTAAACCCTGTTCTTTGAGCAAGGCTTGCACCGGCCCTACTAATGGCGTAGACTGGCCAGCACCCATGATCGTCCTGGACGAAAGCATTATCTACGTGAAATTATTCCCAGCAGATACACTCGTGCCCAGGGCAATGACAATTAAGGCAATGGCATAATATCAAGTCAAGAAAGAAAGCAAGCAGCACAACCCCAGTGACAATGATCAGATCTATTCCGTAGGAAAGCATACCTCTCAGAGACCTACATTAATTTCTTTAATGTGGTACCACCATTTCCCACCTGAAGAGTTCTGAATCCACGCAGTCGGATTCTTCTCAACAGTCTGTATTGTGGGAACACTTCATTAACAGCTCAATCCCCGTGATGCAGTTCTGCATCCTCCCTTTAACAGGGGGTCTTCGCTCGTGCCTGAAGATGTTCCTTTTCCCGGATTTTGGCACCACTTGTGAGCACCCGACTAACCAGCAAAGCAGATGCCACAACAGGTTCCTTCTGCAACACGTTTATTGGGAGAGCATTGCCGGTGTAGGCAAGAAGACCCCAAGGCCAGAACTGGTGCTGCTTATATAGGCCTAGGAGAGGCATGTCTGACACCCAGATTGGTTATGCATCCTACCTCATTTGCATGTCTCACATCTGATTGGTTATACTCTCTCAGTGCCTCACAGAGCTTCATTATCATACCTCATTTGCATGTTCCTCATCTGATTGGTTATACTCTCTCAGTACCTCACAGAGCCTCATTATTATACCTCATTTGCATGTTCCTCATCTGATTGGTTATACTCTCTTAGTACCTTACAGAGCCTCATTATCATGCCCAGGCCAGGCAGTGACTTGGTGAAAAACTTTACTGCATATGTACACATTGGTGGTTTACCCAAACTTATGCATGGTGGCGAGTGGTAGCTAGTGCCACCTTGTAATGGCATATGTGGCTTCCCACACTCAGCCATTCAACATTCCTTTGTTGAGAATTCTATGTTTAGCTCTGAATCCCATTTTTAAATTTGGTTATTTGGATCATCAGTGTCTAACTTCTTGAGTTCTTTGTAAATTTTCGATATTAGCCTTCTGTCAGATGTAAGGTTTGTGAATATCCTTTCCTATCTGTGGGCTGCTGATTTGTGCTACAGTGTTCTTTACCCTTCTGAAGCTTTTCAGTTTCATGAGGTCCCATTTATTAATTTTTGACCTTAGTGCCTGAGCCATTGATATTCTGTTCAGGAACTTATCTCCTTTACCAACGAGTTTAAGGATATTCCCCACTTTCTGTTCTATTTGATTAAGTGTGTCTAGTTTTATGTTGAGAATTTTGATTAATAAAACACCAAGGATATGAATTGCACAGGTAAATGGATGGAACTAGAAAATAACATCCTGATTGAGGTAACCCAATCCCAAAAGGACATGCATGGTATATACTCAGTTATAAGTGGTTATTAACCATAAAGTACAGGATAAGAATGTTACAATCAACAGACTCTAATGAGCCAAATAATAAGAACACAAAGGAGGATAGTTCACTCTTTCTCATAAGGGGAAATAAATAGATATCACAGGTGGATGGTTGGGGGAAAATGAGTCTAAGAGGGGACAGGGCAGGATGATACAGAGAGAACAGGAGAAAGAAAAGGAAGATCACCCGGAGACCAGGGCAATCTCTAGGACATGCCAGAGATCTGCAATGGGGAGCAGCCCAGGAAGGCCTAAGGGGGTGACTCTAGCTGAAGTTCCTAGCAGTGGGGGATATGGATCCTGAAGTGCCTACTTCTGTAGCTGGGCAACTCTCCCAGTAGGAGGATAGGACAGCAACCCACTCATAAAACCTTCCACCCAGAATGTGCCCTGCCTACAATATGTGCAAAGACAAAGATAGAGCAGAGGCTGAGGATATGGCCCAATAATGACTGCCCCAAACTGAGACCTATCTCAAGGGCAAGAACAAATCTCCAACACTGTGGATGATACTCTGTTATACTTGTAGACAGGAATCTAGCATAACTGTCCTCTGAGAGTCTCCAGCCAATGGAAAGAGATTCAGAGATTCACACCCAAACAGTGGATGGAGCTTCTGAGAGTTGGAAGAAAGATTGAGGGACCCAAAGAGGACAGCAACACCATAGGAAGACCAACACAGTCAACTAACCTGGACCCTTAAGAACTCCCTGAGACTGACTCACCAAACAAAGAGAGTACCTAGGTGTCCTGCACATATGTAGCAGATGAGCAGTTTGGTCTTCATGCAGGTCCCCAAAACAACTGCAGAAGGATCAGTCCCTGAGCCAGCTGCCTACCTAACTGTGGATCCTGCACCCACAAATGCACAGCTTTGAGCTCAATGGGAAAGAATTTGTCTAGTCCTATAGAAACTTGATTAGTGGTGTAGGGAGGGTAGGGGAGGTGGTATATGGGATGGAAGAAAGTGAGGGAGGTTGACACCCAAATGGAGAATTCCCCTTTCTAAGGGGAAATGTAAGGAGGACTTACAAGAGGGAGTACTGGGAGGAGAGAAAGGGGAAATGACAGAGAAAGGTTAAATAACAGAGAAAGGTTAAATGACAGAGAAACACATGATGACTGCTTAAGATTCTGTTTGGTGTTGGTTTTATTATCCGGGTTAGTATGCACACAGTCATCTATTGGATGGAACACAGGGCCCTCAATGGAGCTAGAGGACTTTGGATTGTAAAGTGAAAAATTAAATTAATAAAAAGAAAGAAAAATGTTTTGTCACATGAGTACCTGAAGAGATGTGTATGCAATTCTCTAAATTTGAGATTTTTTGCAATTTTTATTAATATTTTCTTCATTTACATTTCAAATGCTATCCCGAAAGTCCCCTATACCCTCCCCCCACCCTGCTCCCCTATCCACCCACCCCCACCTCTTGGCCATGGCATTCCCCTGTACTGGGGCATATAAAGTTTGCAAGACCAAGGGGCCTCTCTTCCCAATAATGGCCAACTAGGCCATCTTCTATTACATATGCAGCTAGAAACACGAGCTCTGGGGGGTACTGGTTAGTTCATATTGTTGTTCCACCTAAAGGGTTGCAAACCCCTTCAGCTCATTGGGTACTTTCTCTAGCTCCTCCATTGAGGGCCCTGTGTTCCATCCAATAGATGACTGTGCACATACTAACCCAGATAATAAAACCAACACGAAACAGAATCTTAAGCAGTCATCATATGTTTCTCTGTGATTTAACCTTTTGCCTGCCATGTATTTAAAGATAAGTATACTACAATTAGTCACCTGTATCAAATTTGAACCTTCTGGCTAATGTTTATCACAAGGCTTTACAATGGATATTCAACTCATGGTTGATAGGTGGCAATTACCAAACTTTTATTTTAAAAATAAACAGATACTCAAATAAAGAAACATCAAAAAACAGGATGAGAAAATGGTGGTTTAGAAATAAACAATAAAAGTCTAATAACAACTGTTATTAGATTAACCAATGTTAACAATAAAATAAATGTCTTTAAGTAGTCTAAAAATCGTTAGTCATTTTTGTTTCCACTGACTAACTCCAATACATTTGAGATGAATAAAGTTTAAGGAAAAATGAAAATAACTTCACTGACAAAGTAATAAAAAACTCTGTCACTAAATTGGTGTGATATAATTTTTAAAACTGTTAAGATGCATAATTTATAAACAACTAAAATCTCAAAGTATCTTCTAACAAACAAATACATATAAGGTAGAATATCTTTAATAAAAATCAACTAAAATATTCATTAATCAATTATTTATCTCATTTATACATTTTTAATTTAATTTTATTCTAATTAAGTTTTTACACTCCATATTCTGTTCCCTGCCCACCCCGTTCCACCCTCCTACAGCTCCACATCCCACACATCCTCCATACCCCACCCTGTCTCCATGTGGATGCCTCCAACCCCCACACCACCTGACCTATAAACCCTCCAGTCTCTTGAAGATTAGGTGCATCGTCTCTGAATGAACACAGACCCAGAAGTCCTCTACTGTATGTGTACTGGGGGGCCTCATATCAGCTGGTGTATGCTTTCTGTTTGGCGGTCCAGTGTTTGAGAGATCTCAGAGCTCCAGATTAATTGAGACTGCTGGTCTCCTTACAGGGTTGCCATTCTCCTCAGCTTCTTTCAGCCTTCCCTAATCAACAACAGAGGTCAGCTGCTTCTGTACATGGGTTGGATGCAAATATCTGCATCTGACTCAGCTGCTTGTTGGGTCTTTTGTGGAGCAGTCATGATAGATCCCTTTTAGTGAGCACTCCATAGTCTCAGAAATAGTGTCAGGCCTTGGGATCTCCCCTCGAGCTGGATCCCACTTTGAGCCTATCGCTAAATCTTCTTTTCCTCAGGCTCCTTTCCATTTCCAGCCCTGTAATTCAGACAGGAACAATTATGGGTCAGAGGTGTAACTGTGGCATGGCAACCCCATCCCTCACTTGATGTTCTGTCTTCCTGCTGGAGGTAGGCTTTATAAATTACCTCTCTCTACTGTTGAGCATTTCCCCCTACTTCCTACTTCCTGAGGTTGCCTATTCAGATTCTTTCTGCTGATCATCAGGGTTTCAGTTCTTTTCCCTCACCCCACCTTCCCTCCCAAACCCTCCCTCCCTCCCCACTTGTGATTGCTTTCTTCTCTCTTCCATGTGGGACTGAGGCATCCTCTCTTGGGCACTTCAGCTTGTTGAGCTTTTTGAGTTCTGTGGACTGTATCTTGGATATTCTGTATGGTGGGTTGTTTGTTTGTTTGTTTGTTTTGTTTTGTTTTGTTTTTTGGCTAATAACCACTTATTAGTGAGTACAAACCATGGATGTCCTTTTGGGTCTGAGTTCCCTCACTCAGGATGATAGCCAGAAGCTGAAACAACCTAGATGTCCCACAACAGAAGAATGGATACAGAAAATGTGGTTCATTTACACAATGGGATACTACTCAGCTACTAAGAATGAGGACATCCTGAGTTTTGCAGGCAAATGGATGGAACTAGAAAATATCATTTATACTTCAATAATGCAGTTGTAGATTTTCCTTATACCTATTAAGTTGCCTTTCATATAGACATTTAGTGTCTATGAAAATGTATTTAGACCATATTTATACTGTGAGACAAAATATTCCCTACAGTTTCATATACAGTCTGTAAGTTTATATACATATGTGTATTTCCTGATATTTTAATTTGTTAAGGATATAATATTCTATGTAATTATAACAATAACAACAATAAAAATAATAGTGTTTAATTTAGAGTACACACAAATTCAGATTTTCAAAGATTTATTTTTATTTTACCTATATGAGTTTTTTCCCCTGTATGTATGTATTTGTGTGTGTCACATACATACTTTAATCCTATGTAATCTAAAAGAATGCATCAGGTTCCCTGTTACTGAAGATCTAGATGGTGGTGAGATATCACGTATGTCCTGGAGAGAAAAATCCCCTTCCTCTGTAAAATCAGCATGTATTCTTAACCTCGGAGTCATCTCTCCAGCTACACACTTGGATTAATAAGGGTAACAAATATAAATGCTGTTGCTTTCAGAATTCCAATGAAGGTTTTATATCCTTGGTTTTAGATGAGCTAACCTTGTTTCTCATATCAGTGTCTCATAAATCTCACTGAAGATCTAATTACATCAATATATTGTTGATTTTTATATAGTCTTTAGGGCTTAGGCTAAAATGTAACAAAATGATATTGATTCATTTCAAGCTGGGTAAATCTTCCATGACCTTGTTGCTTAAGTAAGTGTAATTTTTATGAGTTCTAAGTTAATCTATTGCAGAATAAACCTGAATTTGTTCTTAAAAGTTGAAGCATATTGCATAATAAAACATAACTTTTTTCTAAAGGCTAGATTAAGTATCTTCTTTCTATCTCCTGTTTATGAAACCTCACCACAGTTATTTGTTTGGACACAGCCCCTGTATGAGATTTGATTCAATATACATTTTGATTTATTCCAAATATTTTCAGGTAATTTCAGAACCAAAAGTGTCATGAACAGAAGATATACCAGAAGTAAGGCAATAAATAGCAGACAGACAGGAGAGAGAAAATGGAAAATATATTAAAAAATAATAAAAATTGAGTGATTGATGTTTTAAGGTGCTGAAAATTTGAAGAGTAGTAGACAATAGATAATAGCATATGTTCTCCTTGTGAATAACA
This sequence comes from Mus musculus, assembly GCF_000001635.26. Taxonomy (NCBI): domain Eukaryota; kingdom Metazoa; phylum Chordata; class Mammalia; order Rodentia; family Muridae; genus Mus; species Mus musculus. Next base: position 5,935,942 of record NC_000074.6, on the reverse strand, counting down.
TTGCTTATGACTAAATTAACTGAGAAGTCATGCTAGTGAACTTTCAGTCACTTTAGAAAACACACAAGAATATCAACCTTTAAAGAGAAGATATATACTAGGGCTTACAATTTTGGAGATTCTTATCTGTGATTTTCCCTGCAGATCTCAAGCTAATGGTGAGGCAGCATATCACAGTGAGATACATCGAGCATAGCAAAGACACAATCATGGCTAGGGAGTTAAAGAGGCAGACTAACATCCTAAAGCACCCATGAAAGATATGATGGTAAAGACATGAGATTTATTTAGCCTATTCTCTTCAAGATCCACCAACTTATACTATCTCCTAGCTAAGAACTAAGACTTCACAACGTGGGTAACATTTGAGGTCTAAGCTTTATCAGAGAGAAGACAAATTAGACAGACCAGATGAAAATATTATATTTTCATTATAGATTGATAACAACAAGCAAAATTTTGTATTTTTTAAACTTCTGTATGATTTATGATTTCTATTTTTTCAAACTAAACTATTTTCTCATTTCTTACATTTTGGGTGGATTTTCTACTTAAAAAACCCCCATAACTTACTCATGTCACATGAACAAATCTAGATGCAGAAGTATGATTCTCATACTATGTTCAGCAGTGTTACAAAAGGATATATGCTTAGTAGGAAAAGAATATAGTTAATATCTATTAATACCAATAAAATGAAGTCTTAATGTATGTAGAAGTTCCATAGCTATTGAATAATTTAATTAAAATCACAACACCTTAAATCATTCTCTAGCTACAACAAACACTTCACAGCATTGCTCTAATATAGACTTGTGATTAGTTTACATAGACAATGCCTCTTTGTAGTATTAAAAATGATTGACAAAGACGAATGACAGAAGTGTGCAGTAGAAACCCTGTCTTTCCACTATGGTTGCTCTACTAATATGATATCAGTGCATTTACTGTGGATTAGATGATCTTTATTTTTCAAGACTCACATGATTATGATAATTTAGATGCATGGTTTTTTCCTTGAAGATTTTTTTTTTAGTTTTACCAAATTAGTCTATGTTTTTATTTCCAAAGTTATCATATATTTTTACCAGTTAGTGTAGAAAATAAAAGAGACAAGCAACCGAGTATATGAAGCTAGGAAGAGGCAATTGCTGTTCCTCTATGTTCTGTGTTTTGGTGCAAGGATATGTTCAAAAGAACCCTTTCTGCTCTTCGCACTGTGTTGACCAAAGTAAAACCCCGAGAGACCAAAGGACACTCTCCACATAAAGCCTGTGTTTCAGACAATGATCTCAAAATAGACCCAAGAAAGCCACCATCAGGGAGCAAATTAAAAAAAAATAATTAAAGAACAAGTATTGGTAAGAATTGAGAAACAATAATATCATACACTGAGAGTAAGAAGGGCACACATGTAACTCTAAATTTTAGCTGCCCCATAACTCTACAGTTCTACTCTAAGGAATACACTCAGTTGAGAGAAATGCTCAAAAAATATTTGCACATAATTGTATATTTGTTCTAAGTCTACAATTATAAAAAAATAAATGTCGTTAATAATAATCAATGTTGTGATCATAAAACGAGAAAGAGCTCTAAGAATACATTCTGGTGGACAGTGGGGTAAAAGGCTCCCTCAGTGGACCCATACCGAGGCATCCCTTCCCCGTGAGAGAACAACCACATGACAGTATAGAATAGAATAGAGCTTATTCAGGGTATAAGGAAGGGAGTTAAGAGAGTAGTAGAGGCAGATAAAGGCAGTAGAGAAGTGGCAACTGGCCATGACCACATGGAGAGAGTGGGGAAGAAAAGGGGAGAAAGGGGGGCAAGAGGCAAGGGAAAGGTAAGAGAGGTGAGAGAGAGGAGGGGCCAAGCAGCCCCTTTTATAGTGGGCCAAGCCCACCTGGTGGCTGCTGACAGAAACTGTGTGAGTGGTGTTTAGACAGAATACCAACAATCAAAATACCATATGAACACAAAACAGAGTCATGTAGCTAAAATGGAATGGAGTTTGCGTGCTGCAGTATAAGTGAGCTCACACAGACTATGCTAAGTGCAAGAAACAAAACAGATGAAGCTACATATTCTACTCTTTTCTTTCATATGTACAGAACAGAAAAGATGAGTGCATGGTCAGAAAGCCACTAGTCAGTGTTAGGCCAGTAAGAGGGGAATGGGAGGGACTGCCTCATGGACGAGGGCTTTCTTCTAGACTGATTCAAATGCCTTCATCTTACATAGGGTTGATTGTTCCACAGCATTTTGCCTCTGAATTCAGTGAGAAATGGTTTATTTTATGCTTTAAAATTATAACTCAAGAGGCATTCTCTAGGTGCCTGTATTACTCATGCTTATTATGTTCCCTCCAAAACTGCTTTTTTGGAGTGTCTAAGCATAGGACACTGAGGGACCTAGCCCTGACTTAGTTCTGATTGGTAAATAAAGATGCTGGCAGCTAATGCCTGGGTGGGACACACAGAGTTGGGATGTTTAAGATTCCCAGATTTGGGGCAGAGCAAGGAGGAAGAAAGAGGAGATCCTCCTTGTTGGGAGAGTGTGGAGGAGAGGAGATGCCATGCTAGAGAAGAGAGGAGGACAGAGATACATATCTGCCATGTGAAGGAACCCAGAGAGTGAGGCTCAGAGGGCTACCCAACTGCATCCAGGGCAGCCAATGTAGAATATAGAATTTAGTAAGTGATAACTTGGGATTATCTTGGGATTATCAACTGGGGGTGGATTGATGAGTGGAAGTTAGAAAGTGACCTAGCTATTGTGCTGTTTAAGGCATATCAAAAGTATGTGTGTGTGTGTGTGTGTGTGTGTTTTATTCGGGAATGTTAAGCATTGAGGCTGTAGCAAACCCACTGACTAGATTTATTAATTAAATATTGAATTCTACAACATTCATGATTGCATGTGTCTGTATTCCAGCACCCAGGAAGTAAAGGAATGAGAATTGTAGATTCAAAGCCACCCCTTGCTCACATGAGAGTTCAAGCACATTGTGGCCTACATAAATCCATATTTCAAACAAAATCAAGCAAAAAAATTAAAACTAACCTAATAACAGTAGCCACAAAATAGTAAACATCCTAACAAATACCTAGTACACCTGAGGACACTGGAAATGATATTGCACAATTAAATCATTACTTATCAGATATGACTAATATATATAGTTTTTTATATTTCTTTATTTTTGACTTTAAAATATTATCACATAATTTCTTTCCTCCTTGCCCTCCTCCCCCTGCTCCTCCTCCTTCTCCCTCTTCTCTCTCTCTCTTTCTCCTTCTCTCTCTCTCTCTCTCTCTCTTTCCAAATACTCTTATACTCTTCCTTGTTCTCTTTTTTGTTATTGTTATGTTCATAAATGTATACACACACACACACACACACACACACACACACACACACACGTTCGTAAATATAATGCACTTAAAATTGCCACAGTCAGGTACGAGCTCATAGCTGTTTCTACATTTCTTCCACTTAAGCTCTAATTGTCCTCAACTCTGACATGAGATCCAGTTTGACCTTGCTCTGGTTCACACATCAAAATCATTCAGAAGACAGCTTTGGTACCTTCTTGAATTCTTTCAGCATGTCACACATTCCCCGAGATCCTTTAGTTGCTTCCTACTTGCAAACATGGTGAGTGACCTATGACAATGAAGAACGAGTTATGGCTGGAGTTACAGTGGTTTGTGGTGTGACAAAAACCAATGACAGGATAAATGACCCAATAATACGAACTGCATTTTAAATACCACAGAGAGGAGGAAACCCAGTGTCCAATTCAGCAGGTGTAGTAAACAGTATTATGTTGTTTAGAGAAACTTCACAGAGAAAAGTATTTAATGAAATGGTTCTCAGGGGACCTTTTGGAGCAGAAGATAGAATCCCAGACTTCCACCAAGTTTCCCATTGAGAACCCAGGGGCCCTTTTCAGCATGCTTTCTGGGTTAATTTCTGAATGTTGAGATTGTATATTGACATCTTCTACTAATGTAGACTTATAAATTCACCCAGATTTCTTTCTGGGACCCGACACTAAATCAATCTGTCAAAATCTAGCAGGTGCCTTGACTCTAACAACTCTTCCTCCAACACTCCTCCCAGCTTTGTGCCCCTGTTGGCAATGCATGTTTGCCAATGAAAAAGAAGACAGTCATATCATAGTGAAATTCTGATATCAATAGAACCTTGAGGTTTGTTTTTCATTATGTCCTGTATGTTCAAATCTTACACAGAGATTTGAACAAACCAAAGCTATAGGGCAGAGAATTTTTATATGGATTATAATATTTTGAGAGAACTAATGACATTAAAACCAATTTCTTTTTTTAAGTACTTTTATTTTTTTAATTTTTTTCTTATTTTATTTATTTTTTATTAGATATTTTCTCTATATACATTTCAAATGCTATCCAGAAAGTTCCCTATACCCTCCCTCTGCCCTCCTCCCATACCCACCCACTCCAGCTTCTTGGCCCTGGCATTCCCCTGTACTGGGGCATATAAAGTTTGCAATACCAAGGGGCCTCTCTTCCCAATGATGGCCGACTAGGCCATCTTCTGCTACATATGCAGCTAGACACACTAGCTCTGGGGGTACTGGTTAGTTCATATTGTTGTTCCACCTATAGGATCGCAGACCCCTTCAGCTCCTTGGGTGCTTTCTCTAGCTTCTCCATTGGGGGCCCTGTGTTAAAACCAATTTCTTTATGCTACTGCTATTCTTCTTTGAATTGTTTCTGTCTCTTTTAGTCATTGTGAAAATTACTCATCATCTAGATCTAATTCCAGCTGTGCTCTCTTCAGTGACACATGAGTCAATTATTCTTAACAATTCAACATTAGTTACCTCATCCTATTTTTCCTTGCAGCTTTGCACACTCTATGAGTGTGTTTGCTATTGTTCTACTTACTCCTCAAACATCTACTTCTCCCATATTCTTGAAGGAGAATTTTAAGTGTAGGGGTCATTATGTATTCCGTCATACTTCTCTTAACACATTGCATGTGGTTCCTTGATCCCACTCATTCTTTTATGCAATGACTAAATGTGAACTGTGTCACATATGTATACCAGGCGTTCTTTCTGACAGTGAATTTAACTCAACTAAATTATTTCTTCTTCATAGACAGGGTAATTGACATTTTGGTCTCTTGTTCATCTTGTTTTAGAAAGCATTAGTTAATCTGGAGAATATCAAATAGAACTTTTATTCTTTTTTTCTCAATTTTTATTAGATTTTTTTTCATTTACATTTCAAATGATATCTTGAAAGTCCTCTATATCCTCCCCAAGCCCTGCTCCCCTACCCACCCACTCCCACTTCTTGGCCCTGGCATTCCCCTGTACTGGGGCATATAAAGTTTCCAAAACTAAGGGACCTCTCTTCCCAATGATGGCCAACTAATCCATCTTCTGCTACATATGCAGCTAGAGACACGAGCTCTGGGGGTCCAGGTTGGTTTATATTGTTGTTCCACCTATAGGGTTGCAGACCCCTTCAGCTCCTTGAGTACTTTGAGACTGCCCCACCCGGGGATCCATCCCATGATCAGCCATCAAACGCAGACACTATTTGCATATGCCAGCAAGATTTTGCTGAAAGGACCCTGATGTAGCTTTCTCCTGTGAGGCTTTGCCAGAGCCTGGCAAATACAGAAGTGGATGCTCACAGTCAGCTATTCGATGGAACACAGAGAACTTTTCTTCCTTCACTCCAAAGAAATACATGTTAGATTTCAAACCTGGCACAAATGACCAAGGGAGGCGCCCATTTAACGTATCAAATGCCAGGTTCTTCCTGCATCCCCCAGTCCCCACCTGTTACAGGGTCCTTCTGATGAGCATACCTCATCCCCTATACTAAACTTCTCCAACTCAGGGGTCTGAGCTGCTCTTCTCTATATAACTCAACCATTTTCGTTACCTGCTCTCTTTATACATTTGAGTCTGCCAAACCTAGTTACTCTCTCTCTTTCCCTTTTCTCACTTTCCAGTCCTCATCTCTCCATATGGCTCAGCTCAGGATTATGTACACTCTGAAATTTCCTAATGGGTCCTTGCCTCTGTTTATGCTTTCCTACAAATCTATAGTAAGCCCTTTCCTCCACCATACCTAGAATTAGTCATATTTACTTTTTTCTTTCTTTTTTTTCCATTTATACACAACTAATATTCTAGACTCAGAATGAAGATTCTGGGATTTATACTAAATCTCATCTTTCAGCATATAATTTATAAAACATAAAACTTTGTGCTTTATCATAGCCCTGTCCTTCTTTTTTAGATACCATTTTAATTCTCAGATCATTACCTTGTGTTAATACAAGGGATGAATAATAAGGAGCTCGTCCTCCTCAGTCCGTGAGGAATCATGGTCTTGTCCCTAGTGTTGAAAATTCAAATAAAACACTAAAGTGTTCCAGAATGTATTTAGTAAATAAATAAAATTACAATGCAGCCAAGTCTTTGTTAATTAAAAAAAATATTGTAATCTGTGGTTTATGTTTAAGACACTGTAGAAAGCTTTATACGTCAACCTGAATGAGCAGCTGTCTGGAAGTGATCACAGTTCTTACTCTTTACAGTAGAGATTAGAGGTATTTAACAGTCAATGCCTTGTCTATGGTGGCCTATGTCAGGGAAAAGGTTAATGAATCTATACTTCACAGGAAGTTTATCTTCCTAGAATAAACATTGGTGAAAACATGTTAAAGTTAACACCATAGGATGTTGCAACCGTTATTAACCTTGTCACATGGCTGGTAGAGGCATAGAACCATAGGACGAAAATGTAAAAATTAATTGAGTGGACAAGGAAGGTGTTCTATCAAGCAAACAGAGCAAGGCCATGCTCCCACTTAAATGCAGGGATGCTAGTCCTCTGTATCACAAAGAGGGTATATAGTTGGGGCCCTTTTATCAGTGTTAATGAACTATGCAATTGTTACCCTTTCACTTCATGACTGTGACTACCAGCATTTATGAAGAACCTGACTCTTATTTTGTCCTTGGAGACCTTCTTACCCTCCTCCAGGGAGAGTTTAGCCTACTCTGTGCAAAGAGAATTTTTTTTTTCTAACTGTGCTGGAAAAGTTGTCCAAAGTGTCTCCTATGCCTGAGGGAACCTAGTGCTTAGAATTAAAACAGTTTTACTTGATGAATTTTTATGATCTTTTACTCTTCTAGGAATATATGAATGCATGGCACCTCACCTTCTTCTAAGTGAGATAGTGCAGATGATAACATCCAAGTGAAACATAAAAAATTGGAGTATAAAAGTATTCCATTCTAGTCTTTAGAACATGTATTTTATTAAAACAGTATTATGATGCCATCCTTTTATTCATAAGAAATAAGGATTATGTTGCAGCTATACTGTGCCTTCTGCTGTCCGCTTTAGCTCTAATCTCTACTTGGTGTATTTAATCTACTGTGATTTCCACATTGAAGTTAGGTGGATATAAGGAGTGAACTTACATATTGAGATAAACTGATGACATCTTAGCTCTGCTTATATCATTATTTTCACATATAGTAATTATATGAGATAGAAAAAACATACATTTTATGTTAGTTTTATATTTTCTTCCATATGTCAAGAAAACATAATAGTACAAGGTTCCCAAGTAAATATAAAATTCATTTATTTCCCTATATTTCTTTACTCATGTTTTTTACCATGGTGCCTGTACTATCTTGATTCTTTTATTTATTTTTTTATCCTTATTTTATTTTTTCTGTAGTTTCTTATATGAGATATTTATGATATTCTGAGTACATATTTATATAAAGGCCAGTGGCAATACTTTGGAAATTTAAGGACTGTTCTGGAGTTGGAGTCTTGCTGGAAGCAGTCATTCATTAAAGACATTGAATTTTATAGCCTGTCCCCATTTCTTATAGTGACAATTTGGAAATTTTGATTTCCCTTAGTATCATATATATGTATGTATCCCAGGTGTGGGATATAGGCCTGTTTCCAATTGTCCACAGCATTTGATTTGTCATGTGCTCCAATAGAGGAATGATTTTGACAGCTGCAGAAAGTTTCTGTAATTGTGTGATGTTTGAGATTCTGAGGACTTTTTATCCATATATAAATATTAGACCCCTGAGAAGTAGGGTGGTTTGTTGGTTTTTGGTTGGTTGCTGTTGGTAATAGTTTGTTAAGTAGTCATACATAAAGAAGAAAAAAGAAATTAGATATCCTGATGCCAAAGACCAGACTATCTGCAAGGAGCTCCATTGCCCTAATCAACAGGAAGTAGTCTAACATTGCTCCCTTTGCTTTCTACCCTTTTCACTCCAATCTACTGATAGGAGTTGAGAAGGTTGAAAAGATATCTTTTTAATAAATATGATATATATATATATTTATAATTGATATTAGTAATAAATTTAATTGTAAAAATGGTCCATGCTAAAATATATGAAAATATACAATAACTAATGAAACAAAATTTCATTGGCTTAAATGGTATTCTTTTTTTTTTTTAATTAATAGACTAATCTATTTTTTATACTCCATATTTCATCAAACTTCCCCCATCCACCCTCCAACTGTTCCATATGCCATACCTCCTCCCTGTCCCCATGTCTCCATGTGGATGTCCCCATCCTACACCCCACCTGACCTTTAAACTCCCTGGGGACTTCAGTCTATTGAGGGTTAGGTGTATCATCTCTGAATGAACACAGACCCGAAAGTCCTCTAATGTATGTGTATTGGAGGCCTCATATCAGCTGGTATATGCTGCTCGATTGGTGGTCCAGTGTTGGAGAGATCTCAAAAGTCCAGATTAATTGCGACTGCTGGTCGTCCTACAGGGTCGTCCTCCTCCTCAGCTTCTTTCTGCCTTTCCCTAGTTCATCCACAGGGGTCAGCAGCTTCTGTCCATTGGTTGGATGCAAATATCTGCATCTGACTCAGTTGCTTGTTGGGTCTTCCAGAGTAAGGTCCCCTTTTGTGAGTGCTCCATAGCCTCAGTAATGGTGTCAGGCCTTAAGACGCCCCCTTGAGCTGGATTCCACTTTGGGCCTGTTGCTGGAATAACTTTTCCTCAGGCTCCTCCACATTTCCATCCCTGTAGTTCTTTCAGACAGGAACAATTATGGGTCATAGATGTGACTGTGGCATGGCAACCCTCTCCCTCAATTGATGCTCTGTCTTCCTGCTGGAGGTGGGTTCTATAAGACCTGTATGACAATAACTTCATGTCTCTCAAGAAAGAAATTGAAGATCTCAGAAAATGGAGAGATCTACTATGCTCATGGATTGGCAAAATTAACAATGGAAAAATGGCCATCCTACCAAAGGCAATATATAGATTCAATGCAATCCCCACCAAAATCCCAACATAATTCTTCAAAGACATGGAAGGAGCAATTCTCAAATTCATCGGGAAAGGCAGAAAAAAAAACATCAAAAAACAAAAAACAAAACAAAACAAACAAACAAACAAAAACCAACAACAACAAAACCCAATATAGTGAAAACAATTCTTAACAAAAAAAGAACGGCTGGGGGAATCACCATCCCTGGCCTCAAGCTTTACTATGGAGCAATTGTGATAAAACAAAACAAAACAAAACAAAACAAAACAAAACAAAAACTGCATGGTATTGGTACAGAGAAAGGCACATTGATCAATGGAATAGAATTGAAGACCCAGAAATAAAACCACACTTATGGTCTCTTGATCTTTGACAAAAAAACCAAAAATATACAATGGAAAACAGAAAGCATCTTCAAAAAATGGTGCTGGTATAACTGGCTATCTGTATGTAGAAAAGTGAAAATAGACCCATATTTCTCACCTTGCACAAAGTTCAAGTCCAAGTGCATCAATGATCTCAACATAAAACCAGATACATTGAGTCTAATAGAAGAAAAAAATGGGAAAGATCCTTGAACTCACTGGCCCGGGGGAAATTTCCTAAAGCAGAACTCCAATGGCTCATGCTCTAAGATCAAGAATTGATAAATGGGACCTTAAACTGTGTTCTTGCACAGGAAAGGTCACAGTGTGAAAAGAGTTTTAAATTTAAGGTTTTGTTTTACTAGTGAAAGAAAGTAGCTCTCCGTCTTTGGAAGAAAACTATAAACTAGCCTAGACTATCAATAAACTGTCCTCATTCCTCTAGTACATTCTCATTCTTTCTTCAAGAGGTTAACTTGCTTTCTTCAAATTATCCTACTTTTAGGATATGAAATCTGTGAAAAATGCAAAACTACATATCTTTTCAGTCCATTGTAATACCCTCATAATAAAGATTCTTGGCTGTAGCATGAATGTCCCTACTATAACACTAAGGAAATCTGAGAGGAACTGTGCTCCTGCACCCAGAAAAGACCTTCAACCTGCACAATAATTGACATACTGTCAAGAGGATGAAAAGTCTACCCACTTTCAGAAACCAAGTATCGTATTAAAATTGAGTTATTTAGGGACTTAAAAAAAGAATCTGAACTATTCCTGAAACATTGTAGGATCAAATTTCTACCCTCAAAATACACTGAATCTTTGCACCTGATCTTGCTTCCATTTTAGTAGGATGGCAGTGATATTAGAACTATATCAAATAGATATTTATTTATATATACTTATTGTACACCCAGAAAGAAATATGATGGAACTTTTTATTCATTTGAAATACATTTCCTTAGACTGAACTTCAATGTCATCAATGGTAATATTAGTGTTGATATTACTACTAATTTTGGAGGTAATGATAAAGAATAAAGTATTTTATATGATTAATATACAGTTATGTCTGTGTGCCACTGAATGCTTGATGCACCAACTTCCTAACTCATTTAATAATATCAACACTTTATCATGCAAAACAGAATTCTAGTGTGGGTGTTACTAGTATCACATTTAACAGATAAAGAAAAAGAGATAAATAGAGACTATTATATTACTTAGGAAATATTCAACCAAATGTTTTACAACACTGAAGGAATTTTTTAGATAATGAATAATCAAATGTCAGGAGAAAAAGGCAAAGGCAAAGCTAAAGAAGAAAGCAGAGCATGGCTCTGTGTAGAGGAAGTTAAGAAGGACCCAATGATGCTGTACAAAGCACCTCTGGCCATAGGAAGAACACTGAATCAACTAATAAACTACTCAATAAACTCTCAATCACAGGGATTCAGTTATTTGAGAAGGACCTTACTAAATATAGCCTTTAACAAATAGTGCCTTGTTTCAAACTTAAGTCAATCCTTGAAATATATTACTGAGAAGAACAGGAAAATAAAGTCTACTCTTCCACTTTCTGAGTGACTCTATTATTGGGGTACAAGTGGATCATATCATGTTCAGTCAGAGGTTATATTGTATTCTAGTAGCTTATATTGTATTCCACCTGGCGATCAGGAGAATGTGCATGTAGAGTGACAGTCCTATGTGTTGATGCCATACTGTGCAGATACTACATTTTATAATGATGTACTGTCCATATAATTAGAACATGTACATTTTTCTAATAATATAAAAAGTATATCTGTTATCTACTAATTACACAGATACCAATCAAAGCATTTGCTGTTAGAGTGAATCTGCTCTTTGCCTGAATGATGCTTAATGAACAATGTGATTCATTATGCAAATTCAAATTCTATGAAAATGAACTATTCAAATTGGGATTGCTAACCACTGCTATTAACATGTTTTACTTATCTTTCACCATAGATCAATTGTTGTGGCAAGGGTTCTTTTTATTTAATTTTAATAATTACTACTAATATGTATATTGAAGAGTTACTGGCTGAGTCTAGTAAGTTTTTCAAAAGCCTGGTAATTTTTAAATATTTTATATTGGAAGAAAAAAACTCATATCACCAAAACACTGTGGTAGAAGAAAGATTTTGAGTTTGGATGTAGACTCCTTATATAGCTATGAATCAGGGAAGTACATATATCAAATGCATGTTTAGTTTTGAAAATTTTTAGAGAGATCTGAGCTGGTGTAAATGCCATCAGTGACTGAACACATGCGTGTAAACATACCCACTTTAGGAAACAATATTTGTTGAACAACAAAAGAGAGCTAAAATAGTCCACTCAGAAAGCCATGGTGTGAGTTTGGAAGAATTCCAACAAAGACATGAGAATAGTATAAAGGTAGTCAAGAAGCACAAGTCTGGTAAATAAAGTATGAATACACTGCTTTTTGAAGGACAGATGTGTAGGTACAATCAGAAGGGAATTATGGTAACATAGCTCTCCTGAAGAAAAATTTTTGAAGTGTCTGAATAGGTGAAGACTTGAAATACACATAACCCTGAACACAGGAAGGAAAAAAAACTCACATGTGTTCAAATATACACGCAAATTAATTGTTTTCTTGGAGACACTAGAATGTAGCATGTGGAAAGGAGTAATCTAGCCAATTAAATTATGTTGCAAGACTGAGTCAGATAATCTTACTGACTGAGTATAAACTATTTATCACAGGAATTTGTTTACCACTTATACACTTAATGGTGCTATTTTGTGGTGTTCATGCAGCATTAGAAAGTGGGGCCTGCCTAGTCCTATCTTTAGTCTTTACTTTCTATCCCTTAAGAGATGATCTTTCTTACCACTGACTCCTGCAGCCATGATGTTCTGCCCAAGCACAGGAGGTCAAGCAACCAGACACTAAGTCCTCTGAGACCATAAGCTGAAATAAATATTTGTTCTTTAACTTATCCTGAAGTATTTTAGTCACTGTCATATAAAGGTCATTAATGTAGATAATGAGTGAGGAAAGCTAACTAGTGCCTTTTGTTTATATTGTAAGAATGAACATTGAATTTGAAACAAGAAACAAGACTTGCTTAGAAGGAGACAATACATCCTGCTTATCTTGTCAGTAACAAATGGCTCAGTATTGGCCCAGTTAACTATTACTCTAAGCTGATCATATATGAGGAATAAATAACCAAAGATTTTACAAAGAACTGAGAGCAGGAGAAATAGTGATTCCCAAGAAAGAACACACCAACTGGTTATCCAAAACCAAATGGTTGTTGATCCATCCTTGAAAACTTTCACAAACAGTAACAATATATGAGCCTAGCATTTGTTTTATGTATTTAGGAAAGTAAGAACTATAGAATCCATGAATATAAACGTGACCAAAGGAGTTACATGGGAGGATTAATAATAATAACAACTAGATGCTTTGTAAAACAAAAAAACCTTGCCAGTTTTAAGAATGTTGTTGTACAACCAAATAGTAAGTTGGAATTCAAGGGATTAATGCTAAAAATGTCATCTGCAGGTAACTGCCCTTCTTGTTGCTCTTTCATCAAATGCAGCTTCTTACTGAAGGTAGGTAGGCAGCGGTTTATCTATGTCTCTTCCATGTCAAACTTAACAGTGAAGCTGGTCACATATTAAACACTGGAACGTGTCTTTTATTAATTTTAGTCTGATTCAAAGTAAATACTCTATAACTCTGTGTATCATCAAGTTCAGCAGATATACACACTTACTATGCAGCATGAAGACCTAAATTAGAATCCTCAGTATCACTGTACAATGCTGAGCATGATCCAAGTGGAATCATTGAACCCCACATTGAATGGTGTGGGGAAAGTAAAATTAGGCAGTCTCAACAGTTTACTTGGCCTATAATAGATTCACAAATGTAATTTGTTTATGAATTTACTGTTCTTCCTTGGACATCAAACTTAGGACCTAACTTGAATCCAAGCTGAATGACCTAAACTGGTAGACTAAGTGTGAAATCCTACCTCCCAACCTCCAAAGTAAATATTTCTCTCATAAGTAGTTCTTACTCAAGCTCAGCATTCACTGCTAATGGTATTTTCATGTAAGTTATTACAAAAATAAGAGAAGCGTTTAATAGAATACAGATTGTATGACTTAGGTAAGAGAAATATATTATACATACTAAATATATTGTATTTCTGTATGGGGATTGAAAAGACAAGTATTAATTCATTCGGTAGAACAACAAAAGCTTATATATTTTTCCTTTAGCATCTAAAATTTTGAAGTTTTATTTTTTTTGAAACTGCTATTATATTTAATTGAGTAAAAATATATTTTTTATTTCATGATATATATATATGTATGTATGTATATAATAGCTAATTAACATATGCATTACCTTTGTGATGATCATTTTGTGATTTAAATATGCATTTGATTCTATCACTGGATTTTGAGAATATTTCATAAGCTAAAAGAAGATATTTTCATTATGATTTGTGACCCTGCACTATTTCTGTGTTAAGATTTCTACATGTTGCCATCATTTCTAGAATGTAGAGAATGTCACCTCAAAAAATTGAATTTTTAGTGTGAGGTATTTTCTTTTTGCCTAGAAGTCTTACTCTTTTTAGTTTTGAGAAATATAATTTTAAAAAACCATTTTTGATTTGCAATATTTTGCATTCATTATAAAATAATACTAAAATGGAAATTACAATAAAAGAAAAACAGATCTCTTTGTCATACTAGATGCTGAGAAGTAAATCAGGAGTTGCTAAAAGGCATATCAAGTATTTTATATTTTGATTTGATTTTCACATAAAATTGATAATAAGGATGTATAATGTTTCAACACTAATTCAATATTGACATGCTTTTCTTAATGTCTTTTTGGATAATTTCTAATTGAATAAATACTAAAATAGAAGGTGTTTTATTAATGATATCAAGGTGCAGATAACAGTGTTGTGATAATTCTCCAATCCAAATATGACCCAGCAATGAAAACACAACTCAAATAACATGAACGCAAGCTGTGCTCCTAGATTGGGCAGATCTACCATTATATTACCATCTTCCCTATCTATGAGACCCCTTATTGACCCGTCCAGCAGGTCCAGTTATTCGAGGATCTCGAGGGGACCTCCTCCTAATAACCAAATGGGGGGTAGAGAGAGACGAGGGTCTTGTACGAATAACGACACGGAAACCGTTCTGAAGTTGTATCAAGACCCCCATGTATTGAGAAAGGTCCAAGGTTTAAATGCACAAGCAAAGGGGGAAGTAGATACTTATCAGTGGGAGGGGTAGGGCAATACAAGCAAAAGGAGAAATACTTATGGGAGGGGGGGGCAATAGAAATTCTTTCTTTTGGCAGCTACACGGGGAAGCAGGAACTTGGTGGTATCAGGGTGTGGTCAGGACATCGGTGATGACCCAGGGCTGGAACATCCCGTAGTTCTTGGAATCCATGTGTCGGTGGCCCGCTTTTGACCCCCTTTTCTTCTCAGGGGGAGAGGCCCAATTCAGAGATCAGGACAATAGCGTTGCCTAAATGGCTCCCAACACCTTATAACTTGCAGTTTCTCCAGGCCACCGGCTTCTGCTCTGCTGTCCTTTCACCTCCTCTGTAGTCCTCTCTCTCTCCCCACTCCTCCTCCTTCTTTCTCCCAACTTTCAGCTCCACCTTCCCTTTATCTGTTCAATCAATGGCTCTAGCCTTTAATTTACAAATTAAGGTGGGAAGGTTTACAGGAAATCGCCATTCATTCCTTTTTCAAAACCCCTCCCAGGAGAACGGAATTAGCATCAAATTACAAATAGCCCCAGAGCTATCCACAGCATAACAGCAGAGGGATATAAGAATATTTCTATCTATAGGGTTGCAGACTCCTTCAGCTTTTTGGGTACTTTCTCTGTCTCCTCCATCAGGGTCCCTGTGATCCATCCAATAGCTCACTGTGAGCATCCACTTTGTGTTTGCCAGGCACTGGCATAGCCTCATAAAGAGACAGCTATATCAGGGTCCTTTCAGCAAAATCTTGCTGGCGTATGCAATAGTGTCTGCGTTTGGTGGCTGATTATGGGATGGATCCTCAGGTGGGGCAGTCTCTGGATGGTCCATTCTTTTGTGTCTCTAGCTGCATATGTAGCAGAAGATGGCCTAGTAGGTCATCCATTGGGAAGAGAGGCCCCTTGGTATTGCAAACTTTATATGCCCCAGTACAGGGGAATGCCAGGGCCAAGAAGTGGGAGTGGGTGGATAGGGGAGCAGGGTGGGGGGAGAGTAATGGGGACGTTCCGGATAGCATTTGAAATGTAAATGAAGAAAATACCTAATAAAAAATGGAAAAAGTTAAAAAAAATAACCTCCCAACCACATGAAAAAAGGAATATTTCTAATATTAATACATGTTTTAAGGATAACTCAATGAAGAAGAGCTACTTATTAAACCCACAGTGAGCAGCATAATAATCTAATATAAATACTGACATAATATTTATTATAAGGCTTATAAGCCTTGATAAAATTAAAATGTGACTGTGACCTTTTCTTAACTTCCCCCCGCACCCTCAAGATTGCTAGGGTACTTACTATGTTAAGAGAAGCACTAGACATGAAGCACTTAGAATATCTGATTTTTTCCTTCAAAAATCATTCAATCACACTGAAACATAGGTCACAGATACTCAAGCCAAGCACAGGTCAGTAGTATCTTAATATACTAATTGTCTCTCAGGTTGAATCATGTATGTCAGTAGTATCTTACTATACTAATTGTCTCTCAGGTTGAATCATGTATCAAACTTTGTTTATATTTCATTTCTTCTTTTGGGTTCATGACTATTCCCTTAGGCGAGATGGTTATGTAAATCCTAATATTCACTACCATAAACATCTGTGCTATCTTTAAGGTGCTTGGGAATGTGTAGGAAGTATAAGGAACAATATATTTTTACTATAACAATTAATAATCAGTGCAAGATGTTAAGAATATTTTCTCTTCAAAGAGAAGATAGTAGGTAGGTTTTGCAACAAGACATCTGCAATATCTACTTAGCTCAAGTCTGTAGCATGAAGAAGTCATAACCTTATGAACTCAGAGCAGCAGTAGTCACCTTCACAAGACCTACAGTAGGTCAAGCCAGTCAAAATCCTGGCGTAGATGGAGTGGGTCATTTCAAGGTTACTCTGTAATAAACATAAATTCACAGTGGACAGTTCCTGGGCAAGGAGCATCCATTTCTGAGGATGTGTTTACTGATAGTTTACCTAAGCTTCAGTTCATGGACACACACCTATTTATTCTTTTCTTGTCACATATTTTTGTCACAAAGATACAAATAGCAACCTCTATAAATATTTATTGTGTCTGTTATAACTTTAGAACTCCAGTATATTTTCATAAGCATAATATTTATAACTTTATGCACAGATAAATATCTTACTGTAAAAATGAGGCTAGAAACAAGCCATCTTTTCTCAAAAGGACAGTTTCAATGTGAGCCCATTTTTTTGGAACTGAGTCAATTTCCCTATTGTTTGGTCGCATTTTCTCTTCTTCCCCTCTCCCCTTTATGTCACTCTTTAACCTCTCCTTCATCACTTGTAATTTTTGATGATGCATAAAATTTATATTTTGGGGGATAACACACTATTTCTTTCAGTAACTGCAAAAGTGAATAAAATAAAATCATCATGTAAGAGGAGCACGCTTACACCTGGCAGTGTGTCATAATCACTCACAAAGCCAGTGCAGATCCTCACATCACAGCTCTGCCAAATTGGCATCCACACTGATAAGGGGAAGCTTGATTGATAAGCTCTTGCCTAGAAATGTGCAGGGTTGTGTTTGGGTTTTTTTTCCCCCTATGGGTTGCAAGATGTCTCAGCATCAAACTTCTATTGCTAGTCAAATGCTACAGAGACTAGAATAGAAAGGGCTGTGATGACAGTGATTTTACTAGACAGGAAATCAAACTGCTATGGGAGCAGGAATCAAAACAACAGATGACTCTTAAAATGCAAATGCATTATCCATGCAAAATATGTGTGGGGAAGACCAAGTGGCAGCTGGACTGGTACAGCATGAGAAAAGATGCTTAAATCTGAGGGGGCAAAGGAATGTTTTACTGAACTTACAAAGTAATGGCAGACATGAATTTTCAGACATATTCTGAAAGTGCCCGTTTAGGTCAGAAGAGACATAAAGTAAGAACTTGTATACAGAGTGCAGAGCAGGGTATTGCTCACAATACTCCACTCACAGTAGATGACTGAAAAGTAAGATAGTAGCATTAGTCTGGTTTTGAGATGCCCAACCTAACCTTTGATGTTGCTAGAATTAATACACACACACACACACACACGTGTATATATATACTATATACACATATTATATTTCACACTCCAAAACTAAGAGATTTGGAATATGAAAATAACAGATGAAGAATATTAGTCACTGTAGATTTCAAATTCTTTTTAACTCTTTTTTCACTTTGTATTTGAACAAGGTTTAAATTTAATTTTGTTTCTTCAAAAGGAGACTGTATTTTACGTATTCTCAGTTTTTTTGTGATTTATACAAAGTAAATAAGTATTCATCCATTCACATTTATAATTTGTTATAAATTCACATTAAAAACATGATTTTATCAAAATAAATATATTTAGAAACAAAATACATATTAATATAAGTTTTAGAAGATAAAATTATTTCTTCTTCATCTTTTTGTAACATTATAATTTATTTCCTTTTCCTTGAAGAAGACCACCCTCTGCCCCCTGGTCCCTTAGTGGCTACCTACCTTCTGTGGATATTCTAAATAAAATGCATATATCAAAAGCATAAAAGTTAAAACCTACATGTAAGAGTAAACATTCAGTATTTGTCTTTCTAGAGTGGGTCACCTCACACAGGATGATTGTCTCTTGATCCACCCTGTGACTTTTGTAATTCTCTTTTCCTTACCAGCAGAATAATATTCCACTGCATAAATGTGACAGCCTGCACAGTACCTGCAGCATCTCAAACTAGACAAAATTCCCAACAAAAAGGTTGAGGGAATGAGTACAAAGTCCCAACTCTAAAATCAAGAGGGTATTATAAACTGTTAGCAGCTGGTTGAGACAAATTCAGTTTCTTCAATGCAGTAGTATTAGAAGTATCAACCACACTTCAGGACAGGCCCCATGTTCTGGAATGGATTACCAACACCCCATGATTTGCACTCTCTCCCTCCCCCTACTCCCCCCTGCTCTCTTTCTCTCTCTCTCTCTCTCTCTCTCTCTGTGTGTGTGTGGTGTGTGTGAGTGTGTGTGTGTGTGTGTGTGTGTGTGTGTGTGTGTGTGTGTGTGTGTGTGTTTAGGGATTAGTTTTATTTTTAATAGAAGAAAAGAAAAAAAACGTTAGGTGGGTGTAAAATATGGAAGGAGTTAGGGAAGTGGAATTTGTATGATCAAAATATGTTGTCTGGAATGCTCAAATAATAAATGGAACATAAAAAAATTCACTAAGTCTCTTCTCCAGTTTGTCCCTACAGTTCTTTTAGACAAGAACAATTCTAGGAAGGGGAGGAGGAGGGGCAAAGGGGAAGAGGATCAGGTACAGAGAGGTGGGGAGAAGCCCAGAGGGCCAGCAGAATGAATGGAAAAATGCAGTCTCATGGGTGGGAGATGGGGGGGGGGACCCTCTAGAAAGTACCAGAGACCTGGGAGGTGAAAGATTCTACCAGAGTGACTTTAGATGAAATGCCTAATAATGGGGAGAGGAAAGTGGAGGGATGGGGTTACCAACCCACAGTCAAATCTCTGACCCAGAATTGTTCCTGTTTAAAAGAACTGCAGGGAAAAAAAATGAAGTAGAGACTGAAAGAATGGCAGACCAGTGACCTGCTCAACTTGCGATTCATCTCAAGAGGAGGTTCCAAGGCCTGACACTGTTACTGAAACTATGGTGTGCTTACAGACAGGAACGTGGCTTGGCTGTTTTCTGAGAGGCCCAACAAGCAGCTGAGACAGATGCAGATACTGAAGTTGGGGACCTCTATGTTTGAATTAGTGGAAAGATTGAAGAAGCTGAAGGGGAGGGTGACCCCATAAGAACAACAGCACTCCCAACTAACCTGGAAACTTGGGAGCTCCCAAAGACTGAGCCACCATCACAGACTGGTCTGGAACACCCCCAACCACCACCCCCACCCCCCATCCAGCACATTGTAGCAGAGGACTGTCTGGTCTGGCCTCAGTGGGAGAAGATGCCCCTAATCATTGAGAGTCATGAGACCCCAGGGAAGAGGGGTGCACAATGTGGGTGGTGGTGAGAGGGGGAGCATTCTTTAGGAGGCAAGAGAGAGGGAAAGGAATGAGGAACAGTGGGAGGGGAGCTGAAGAAGGGTTTCAATGGCTGGAATGTAAATAAATAAACTAACTTTTAAAATGTCAGTAAGGTATTTGAAAGTATTTTTTTTTCTACAACTATTTGTATTTTCCTGAATCCTGTCTGAATAATATGCCTTTCAACTTGAAGGCTGATATCCACTGTTTATAGAGTAAAGGATATAGTGAAAGATGAAATACAAGAGATTGTAAAGGATGTATACATTCCTATACATTTATAGAACAAATGAAAATAAGTAAAAACACCATTGTGATTAGGGTGGGGCTTCCTACATACTTCCAGGGGCTCAATTTGCCTTTCTTCACTAATGCTGCCTTTTACCAGGTCAAAATATCACCCCCACTGTCTTGTGGGAAGAGAAGGGCTTACTAATGCCTGAGATAATTATCATTGCAATATGAGGACACTCTGCTTGAATGAAATTCAGAGAATGGAGAAGCTTCCTACTACATCTGAAGGGCAGAGATTATATTTAACTCTCTCTCCCTCTCTCTCTCTCTCTCTCTCTCTCCCTCCCTTCCTCTCTCTTGCTCTTTCTAGTTTTCTCTAGCTCTCTCTCATTCTCTCTCTCACTCTCTCCTCCACCATTCCCTCCCTCCCTCCTTTTCTCCCCACTCATTCTCTCAACAAGATCAGGCTATGTGGAACAATCTGGACTCTAATCTGGTGAGCTTCTTTCCTTAGCATTTTAAAATTCTAAGAGTCTACCAACAAACATCACTAAGCCCTGGCCGTGAATAGTGTGCTCTTAAATGGCAAAAACATCTCCCTATTCTTACATCTGTCTCAGCTTTTGAACTCCTTTCCTCATGTGTCAGTAATGGAGATCTCCAGAACAGGGAGCATCATGTACACTGCTCACCTAGGGCCTTTCTCATTTACCCCGACTTGAAACCCAAGCCCCACGCTATCACTCCTCAACCACATAATGTTTTCTAGGCTTCCCACTTCAAACACATAAAATATGTGTTTGCATTTTTTTCTCCTTCCAATTTCCTTGTTAATCTACAAATTCACATCATCTTAGTAAGAAAACATTATTTCTTGCAATTTCACTTTTCAATGTAAAAATTCTGATTTATTAATGGCAGTATTGCCATTAAATCCCTTTTTCTTTTAAAAGACCATAAAACTTTTCTAAGCCATGCTCTTCAATCACAGGCCTAAAAGCAGTTTAACCCCAGAAATTATTTAAGCATTGATGTGGTTTAAATGACCTACAGAAACCATCTACACACCATTAAAAGGATTAGTTTATATAGAGATCCTTCCTTCGGGGCATGAATAAAATGTTTATTGAATTCAACATAAAACAAGTGGTTGGTACTTTAGACTGCAATAATGAATATCTATATAAAATTAGAGGACACTAATGGACAGAGGTTTTGAAAATGAAATACTTGAGTAATGAAAACAAAAAGAACTCTTGTTACCTTCAAACAAATCATCTCAAAAGTTTTAAAATTAGAAAATTGGAAAATAAACCAGGTTTTCATAGAGTTATTACTCAGTGTTTGAAAACAGAATTTCAAAACTTGCTTGTGAAAAATGGGAGCTGGATACAAAGGTTTTGCCATAAAGTAGTTTTAGAGTCTTTTCCTAGAACCACTGTAAACAGAGTGTCTTCATGTCTTTGGATATTTATTGTTTCACATGTGTTCTACCTGAATCCTAAATCCTTTGAGCTCATGATCTATTCACTCATGTCTTAGGAAGTGAACTTAATGTGCACACATTTCGTTTCAAGCTGCATCAGGCAAATGTAGATGCATGAGACAGAGTAGAACAGAGTGATCAGTCACTGGATACTACAGTTTGTTTGTTACTCTTACTCTTCTTGCTGTCAGTTTTTTTCTTTGCCTGTCCATTATCACAATGGCACTGCCAATCTCTCCTCACAAACTTCTGTTCCAATTTGACCTCATCTCTCATGCCTACCTGACCCTTTATGTTGCATAGCAAACTTATGTCTGTGATATTCTGTTCTTACACAATGCACCTTTTGTGTAGTTTTGCTGATCAAACATAATGAATTTCAAATTGATTATATAATCTATTAAGATAAGAATTTTGTATCATATGCTTTGTCCACAACAATTTTAATTGTTTTCATTTCATCAACCTTGTTTTGTATCAAGCAAGGACTATTCACTGGTGCATGCTGACACAGTTACAATGCATCATAAAATTGTTGTTCTTAGTTGGTTTCTTGTTTATTATCTGTGGCCCTACTTAAAATTGTATAACATTATTAAACATGATCAAACTTGGCTTCCATTTACCTAACTGGTATAAATAAGTGTTAATGTCGTTATGGTACTATACTGGCATTTCTCCATTTCAATCTTCTAATGTATATTATGAGAATGGAAATAGTAAAACAAGTTTGCCTGGAGTCATTTATACTGATGGATAGGCATGCACAACTCTTTTACTAGTGTGCCAATATAGAGTCTCGACACAAAGATAACTCTATCAGAGTTGCTTTGTCCTTATCTGTATTGCTACTTTTCTTTCTTTCTTTTATGAAGAACTTATGTAAATTTGAACAGAAAATACATTTCTCAATAGCAGCATTTGAAGTAGCAAAGATGAGTCTCCCTGCCAAAGCTGTCAAGGAAGCATCCTGTGTGAGATGAATTCTGAATGTCATTTTGAAAGAGGTATTAGGAGGAGAATTTTAATGCAAATCTTCAAATGCTTCCATACTTTATCCTGAGCTTACCAAGTAGACAATTATTTGCCTTGACCAATGTGCCTAAAATTGTACCCATAGAGACAGAAACTTGTGTTTGGATCCAAATGGTGAAGAATATCAGATATTATCTGTCAGTTTTATTTTGTTTTGGCTTTGTCATCTATCCTGAAGATTTTAATCTGCTGTAGACCTAAACTGTGGTGTCTTTTAAAAAACAACTTACAACACACTTTGGACTTTGAATAAAATATCAAAATGTTACATGATTCTAGCTAACCTCATTTAAAGTGCATACATTTTTTGTAAACTCCAACAAAGCTCACATCTACAGAATCTCAGTCATTTTCAACCATAGACACCTTTATTGATGTGCACATGGGATACTGAATTTTGAGATGCCTATATTCTTTGAAATATTTCTCCAAGGATGAAATTGTAAAATTGTAGCAACTCTGAACTTTGCATTTAAATTTACGTGTGTGTGGGGGGGGTGGAGGTGTGTGTGTGGGGGGTGTGGAGGTGTGTGTGTGGGTGTGGAGGTGTGTGTGTGCAAGCATGTGCATGTGCAAATGTGAGTGTCCAGCGTGTGGGGTGCACTCTACACAGTGCACATGTGGAGGTTAGAAGACAACTTTTAGGAGTTGGTTGTTTCTTTCTACCATGTGATATTGGACTCAGGTTGTCAGTTACAATGACAGTAATCCTTCCTATTGAACCATCTTGATAATGCAGTCTGAGTTTTTCAAACACACACACACACATATACATACATATATGTATGTATGTATATATATATATATATATATACATATATATATATATATATATATATGCTATCTTAACAACTTAGTTATATACAAAACACAGACCTTATAATACTTTAAAAGAGATAGACGAACTCTAGTAAAAAGGGTCCTTAGTTTAGAGAAGAGAACAATTCAGGTGCAATGAGAAGGGGGGAACCTTTGCTTGTGAATATGGTCACTTGGTGCTCTAGGGTCTGATTTCTACTACTGAAGATTACAAAGTCACAGGTATCCAGTGGGTCTATGATAAGAACAAGAGACTCAAAAAGCTCTGTTGGGTCAGACTTGTTTAATCTGTTCTAATCAGACTTGTCTAATCTGTAACAACTCTGAACTTTGCATTTAAATTTACGTGTGTGTGCTAATTTGTGCTATATTTGGTTTGTTTAGAAGTAAAGAAAGTTCATATAACTTAAGAATTGGTCTCTTTGGTCAGTGCTCTTGGTTCAGAAGATTAATTTTCAAATCTGGTATAGCTTAATGAAAAGTTCAATACCAGTTGTACAGTGTTGACAATTATTTTTCATGAAGAGAAAATTCAGGATAACGTTGCACTCATACCTTGAAACCCCTTATATGTCACACTGTTTCTCACTAATTTATTATCGCTGAAACTAATTCAACAAAATATTAACTGAAATTAACTGTTTCTACATGTTAAAAATAGGTAAGAAAAATATTGTGGATTTTAAAAGATTTTTGTTAGTATTAGATTTATGGTAGAATTTCCTCATTTAAATAATGTCCTTAAGAGAAGCACAAAATTAAACCTTTTCTAATCTCTTAATTTTCTTCTAGCATATAAGTAGTAAATATGGAAATTGATTTTTACATTTTATCAAAAACACAAAATTGAACTGATTGAATCTGACAGTAAAATCTGACTCTATTTAAATTGTTAAAACTTGTTATTTCAGCTTTTATCTGGGTGATAACAAATTCCAGAGTGGAGAGAATTTGTTACCCTAGTATTAGGCATACATTTTCACAATACAAATAGCCAATAAAAAGTAAAGAAAGCGTGTGCTTTTCCTTAAGGATAGGTAGACAGTCACACTTTGACTTTTGCTGAGATGTCATTCCTCAAGACGATTAGGTAAAATTCACTAAAATCACAGGCTGCAAATTACCATAAAAAAGAATTAGTCTATTGTCAAGTGTGATGATGCTTTATCTATTCCCAATTTTCAGGACCTCCTATAATTATTTTTTTCTTTATCTCCTGCTAGCCCTGGTAACATTTAGATTTTTCCCTGCATGGTTGCTTCTGGATATTTAAGTTGCTGCTTTGCTATGTTATGATTGTCCATGGTCAGTCCTCAGGGAAGGCTGCCTCAGTCTCCATTACGGCCCAAGTGACCGTTGACTAAAGAATTCCTAATAACGAATCCAATATGAGGCCTCCAATTTCTCATTATTTGAAAGGACAGCATTTTCCCACTTTTCTCTTTTCCTTTGTATTAGATTAAATAACCTCTATATGATAGCCATAAAGACACTACCATCAAGAGAGCAAGTAAGTTACTTTGTATTTTCTTTTCTAACTAAAATTGAATCCATTTGAACTATGTTGAAATGGGATAATAGTATTACCTATCAATTTTCCTTAATCTTTGAAGTTATTGTACAAAGAAATTTCATCTGATTTAAACTGTTTAAGATTTTTTTGAATTAGAGGTAGCTTAACCGCAAAAGTTAATGGACCCTAAGCTGTTATAAAGCTTATTCTTATAACTTAATGTCAAAACTATAAAGTATGTTCTTTCAGAAATAAATTTGCAATCTATATTTGAAATTGACAGGTTTAGAAAAAAGCTACTTTTTAAAAATAAAAACCATTGATTCAGCCAGTGCCATAGGTTCAGGTGAATAAAGAAATTCATAAGTAAACAACCCTTGAAGGAAAAACAAAAAACAAAACAAAAGACATTTATAAGTAATTTCATCACATTCCTAATGAATACATTTTTATACAAGATTAACTTTTTTCTCCTTTACATATCAACTTATTCTAGTGTCAGTAACACACACTAATTAGAATATATGGAGTAACATACTTGCTAGTTTGTTATCTATATACACAGAGATTAATTAGTTCTCCTCATCTTTTGACTTTGAATAGAAATTGAACTAGGAATTAATTTTTACTCTTGGTTCACAATGCTTCACCTAGTAAATGGCAGATCAAAATGTGTTACTTGTAGACAGGTTCCAGGTTGAATTCTCTTTTTCTAAACCAAAACCTCTCAAACATAGTAGTTTCTATGTGAGGTAGAAAATGCTGTGCCACTCTGCCTGTCTAGACTAACAACTGAGCACACACCTGTGGAAATAAAGCTTGTTTCTTTAATTTCAACTTATAATTATAGTTATAACCAGTTAGTAATAACAAGATGCCTACCTGCATTGTATAGCAGTATATAGAGTCCTAAAATTAATGGCACAATGAAATTACAGATTTATAAACTAAATGGTATAAGAGTTTTCTCTTTGGACATTCTTACGTTCATCTTTCCCTTTTCTCTCGTGTTTTTTTTTTTTTTTTTTATGCTGGAGAATGTTGCATAGAGACTCACGTACTAAGGATTCATATTGCCACTGAGCTATAGTCCCAAACACAAAAGTATTTCATATAATTATATTTCATGGCAACTATTTTCAGAATATCTTCCTGTTTATGGACTATAACATTTTTAATGCAAAACTCAATTATGAATTTATTAATTGTTAAGTTGGTAGCCATCAATTTTATGGTTGAGATCTAGGTAAAAGGTTAATGATGTTGGTGCTAAAATCAAGGCAAACAGTTAATGATGACTGCTAGTGTCATTACCAGTTTCAGACTTGTAATGTCATTTAGGTTGCAACTTAAGGGATTTCAAGAAATTGTTCATAGCAAAATAAAATTTTATACTTGATTCATTTTTGTGCACAAAACATTTTAACTATAAACTGCTGTCTTTTTATTGAAAGTTCTTACAAGATGTTTTTAACAGTTTTAGTTTTTGAAAGACATACATCTAAGCAATGAATATTTATTGTATCCATCCACTGCTACTTTCTTTTAACTCTCTTTAGTACCTCTCATCCAATCTTCCTCCTGTTCATATTTTTGTTTATGTTATTCATAATGCTGAGCCAAAATGCACATGGATGTGTGGCCATTTACTAAGGCATAAGCAACCTACAAAATATCATATACAAAACAGATAGTAGCTTTCCTTCTCTTAGTATTTTTCAATTGCCAATAGTTCTTCCCCCCATCCTAATAACTTTTCCACAATCTCTGCTGGGTTCTGGGCCAGAGGAAAGGTTGAACCCTTATTACAAGTAGGTTGCAAAAAATGCATGCTTCCAGAAAGTAGGATATGATTGGTGGATAGGAGAACTGTGAAATGCTGATTTCTGGACTCGATGTTGCTATTGTTCTTTTTAACAAATGCTGCAGAGGATGGCACTGCTATGGTTATGCTTGTAAAAGTGTGCCTCTCGGGGGGGGGAGGGGGAGGGAGAAGTAAAAAAAAAAGTGTGCCTCTCCCCAAGAGTCAATGTGATTAAATTCAGCTCCCATAGTTAAGTACTAATTATGGGAAAATAGTCTGTTAATCAGATATGGGATGTTTAAGTCGTGTCTAGAGGACTATAGTTATGGGGAAGAAGTGTATTTATTATGGGCAGATACTGTATTCAAGACTAAAGCCTGGGCTTCTCTTGCAAACACAACAGACGATAGAGTATAATTCTACTTGAGTACTTGCTTGGCAAGTCCCATAACAGAGTCAAGAATGATGGAGACAGTACTGATGCAAAGAGATAAAATGGCATATGAAAAGAGAGAAATGAAAACTTTAGATATGACATAATTATATGGCCACTAACACTAAACCACCAGATCTAAAATGTGACCTTATGAGTTA
Organism: Mus musculus; assembly: GCF_000001635.26. Lineage (NCBI taxonomy): Eukaryota > Metazoa > Chordata > Mammalia > Rodentia > Muridae > Mus > Mus musculus. Next base: position 5,908,362 of record NC_000074.6, on the reverse strand, counting down.
TAGTCAGATCTTTATGTTTTTGAGATACATACTCATGCTCAGTAAAGATAGATTTTTTAATGAGTACAATCATAATGTATTTGAATCTCTCAAATGTCAACAACATCAATTCCTGTACATATAGAACAGCACATAGAACAGTAAATGTAGCCTAATGTTAACTCATTGCCCGCTTGTAGAATGGCTGTGACCATGTTCATTCTTCACATGCAAGCCTACTACAAAATATAGATTTCCAACCTGGTAATTATTCAATACTTCTGGAGTAAACAAAGGCTATAGCCCTTCCCTACATTCTATATTTAACAGCATTAGTTCCAGACTTTCTCGTGCACCATAATTCATCTCCTAAAATAATCAAGGGTCTTATGCTGAAAACTCCTTTGAGTGCCACAGGCTTATACACTTTTGACTATGATCAATGACTTAAAACAAAATCACTCCCATAATCTCCATCCAGCTGAAACCAAGCATGCAATAAAAAGAAAAAATATAATAGAAATTTACCATTAGTGTCATGTTACAGAGATTATTTAATTAATACCAATTCCCATGAATCTATATTAGCAACATGGAATTGAAAGATACAGCTGCATCACATGTTTTTTTTTTCTTTATTTCTTTCTTTCTTTCTTTCTTTCTTTCTTTCTTTCTTAGTTTGGTGTGGAAGAATATCAGATCACCAAAATTAATATTAAGTTCTAATGGATCTCAATATAGTTGTTCTTCTATTAGCACCTAATAGTAGTTAACTGTTTGTGTTGAATAAGGGATTAGAGTAATAGCCTTTCAGCTCTTTCTTGGGCTTGAACTTTCCTATTTTATACACACCACACACACACACACACACACACACACACACACACACACACACACACACACACATTTTCAGGCTATGTGTCTCTAGATTAAATCTTCACTTGAATTCTCATCAGAAAAAAGTTGTTGATTTTGCTCTACTCTTTGCATTCACTAGTAACACTAGACGGTCTCTGAGCGCAATGAGATATTCATTCCACAAATATCCAGAAAGCTAATATACCTTTCCTGGGGGAGGACTGCTCTAGGTAAAATGCACACATACCAACAGTTCTCAAAATGTCTTTTTCATGATGTCAAAAGTCTAATACATTCACAAGAATGTCTTAGGAAAACAACCATTTAATTTATTACAATATTGAAGGCTCTATACTAATATTTATTTATAAAATTAATTACATTGTCATTTTAGCTCAAGGTAAGTTTTTTTAATTTTAAAATTTTAATAAGTTAATTTTCTCTATTAATATTATAGTTTTATTAGATTTTTCTTCATTTACATTTCAAATGTTACCGCCTTTCCTAGTTTCCCCTCTGAAAATCCCCATCCCATCCCCCCTGCCTCTACTCCCCAACATACCCACTCTGATTCTTAGTCCTGGAATTCCCCTATTCTGGGGCATAGAACCTTCAAAGGACCTAGGGCCTCTTCTCCCATTGATGGCCAACTAGGCTATCCTCATCTACATATAAAGCTAGAGCCACATGTCCCACCATGTGTTTTCTTTGATTGGTGGTTTAGTTCCAAGGAGCTCTGTGGGTACTCATAAGTTAATATTGATGTTCCTCCTATGGGGCTTCAGACCCCTTCAGCTCCTCGGGTATGTTCTCTAGCTCCTTCACTGAGGACCTTGTGCTCTGTCCTATGGATGATTGTGAGCACCCACTTCTGTATTTCCCAGGCACTTATTTTTAATTACACTTTCAAAAATTGTATTTGCAAGAAAGCAAACACTTCAGTTTATATAGCAATTCTTGTTTTCTTTACCATCATGTGGAGAATAAAATTTGCAAGGTTTATTTAATGGATAAAAAGTTATGAAATGAAATTATTTCTGAAAAATTATATTTGATAAAGTGTATATTTTGTCATTGACATTTTTGAATACACTCTATTTTCATTGTAGTAAATAGGATATTTATGCTTATTGTTGTAAATGATAGTGAATAAAAAAGTAATTTTGAGAGGTAATAATTCTTAGTTAAATAATATTTACAAAATTATAATGCAAACTAAAATCCCTCAAAGAAATAAAAATAGCATTAATTCATTCCTTATAGTTCGCAGTATATTAGGAAGAATTACTCCATGAAATTCTGATAGAGAGTTTACTCCTGAGGATTCTTGCATTGCATTTATTCAAATTAACAGGCCATATTGTATACATACGATCCACTTATGTCATCTAAAGGAAAGTGATTTTGCAGGTGATTACTGCCTCTACTGACGTAAACCTCAGCAGCTCAGCTATCACAATGACAGTCATGTTTTTCCCTTCTTAATTTTTCCTACAGCTTTTCTTTGGTATCTACAGGGAATTGATTCCAGGACAGCTGAGAATGTCACAGTCATTGAAATATTAAGACATGTCTATAAAATAGGATAGGGTTTGGTTAAATAATGCAAAGAGCTTTTACCCTTTTGTGGAGTTTGATCACAGAAAGCAATACAATGGACAATGTTCTGCTGTGCTTCTAGGAAATAAAAAGAAATAAATTATCTGTCAATCTTCAGTGCAAGAATGGGATTTGGTTGATATGGTTTCTTTCATTTTCTTTTTTATTTTGAGACAGGGTCTCTTTATATAGACACAGCTGTCTAGGAGCTTGGTATGTAGACCAGGCTAGCCTACAGTTCATAGACATTTGCTATCCCCTGTCACCAGAGTACTAGGATTAAAGTGTATACCACTACATCCAGGTCAAACACCAAATATTTTTCCATATATCTGAGATATGTACTGAATCCATTTGAAGAGGAATTTGAAGCAGACTTTGTTTTCCCATGATTGCATCTGGCATGTAACTGCTTGACCACATAAAGCATTCAGGAATAGAGGAAACATTACCCCTATGAAGGTAATTTACTACAAAGTTTATTTGATTTATTTGGTTTTCTTTTGTTTGGAAAGATGCTTTCCCAACTATAAACAAACAAACAAACAAACAAACAAACAAACAAGAAAGAGATGAGGTGAGCATAGACCTTTGGCTTATTAATTTATAATGTTGCTGAATTTCTTCCATTGTTTCTTTGCTGGTGTGTGTTCAGCTTATTATTAACAGTGGAGCAATAATATTTTCCAACTAGCAATTCGAAACTCTTGCTTCTTCCAAGCTTCTGCCCATATGTTCTAAGTACATGGTAGATTCCTGATGTGCATGGTCTATATGTTTTAAATCACTGTCTTGTCAATTTCTTGCTGTTTTCAGAGGAAAACAATTACATTTTAGAGCAATAACAATTTTTGTTATTATAAGTTGTTTTGTCTGATATTCTAAGCCCTATTCCAGGTCCCCTTTGCTAACTTATTGCTCTACTTTTTCTGTCCTACAGTTTTTAATCAATTAATTTACTGAAGATGAAGTGAGTCATTTGGACATAGAATATAGTTTATTGGTGATATTTTAAAAAAATGTATTCTCCCAATACACGTCTTTTACTTTAATTTAAACAACTGACACTTAAAATAAACACTGACTTATGACTTTCTATTTACCCCATAATTATTTTTTGACTATTAGTTTATAAAATTTAGCATTTTGTTTTATTTCTCAGTTCTTTTGTGTATTTTTATCTTTGCAAAATAATTACTTTGCTGAGAGTAGCTAATATCTTCAGTTAAAATCCTCAACTTTGAATGGATATACCAATTTATGTTCACCAAAAATAAAATTTCCACTTCAATTTGTGTTCATCCAGCCATGCCTTCTTATTTTATAGTTAAATCTTTAAGGAGTTGAAATTGTAGTGTGCTACGACCACTAACACCAATTCCCTATCATTTTAAGCGCTTGCCTTTTAAAAGTATAGAAGGAGAAGGTAGAGTATAGACAGTACTAATATTAGCTTCTATGTTCATCTCAGATTTCCTTCTTTAGAGCTCTCTTTTTTTAATAATCCATTATCTTCTAATAGTCTTTTGTTTCAGCTTGAAGGGTTGTCTTTGACTGACATCACTTAAGGAACATCTGTTAGTGCTAAACTTCATTACATTTTATTTATGTGGTTAAAATCTGAATTTCTTCTTCATATTTATCTGACTATAATATTAGCATATGATACTATTTCCTTTACTGGTTTGTATGGGTTTCTGTCTGCCATACTGATTAACACCAAACTATAAAAAGGTGGGGCCAGGGCACAGGCACTATTCCAAAGCTTTCCTCTAATTTTTGCCTATATCTTGATTAAGTAATCAAATTGTTTCATTTCTTTAATCTTTGACTATATTCTGTAGTGCTTTAATTTTCAATTCAAATAGAAGGTGGGTCATTGATTATATCTATACATCTATTTTCACTGACATCATTCTCAATGATGGTAAAAATAATGAAGATGTATCTATGTTATTACATATAATAAATTAGTGTGTTATTAACTATTATGTAGATGCTCAATGTTATATACTGGTACTCTATTATACTATTAACACTTATTTTATGTAGATTTGTGCATGTATGTAAGTATATATATATGTGTAACATGTGCCTGCAGAGATTAAAAGGTGTTTGATATCCTGTAATGGAAGTACAGGCAGTTGTGAGCCACAATGAGGGCTTTAGGAATCTAAACCAGGTCCTATGCAAGAGTAGTAAGTGCTCTTAACTGCTGAGCCATCTATTTTTAGCCCCTACTGATACTAATTTAGTTATGTAGCTCAAAATAAATAATCTTAGATAACGGAGAAATATTCTATAATATGGAAGTACAATTTGCAATGAGGTCCTACAGGAAGCAGCATCTTGTACAACTTTTGTTTAAAATATAAGTTATTTATTTAATTTTACACTTTTAACTGCAGTTGTAAGTCAGAGCAGGTATGTGATTGAATTATAGTTTATCTCTGCAGATTCATAGCAGCCATACTAAACATTCTCTTCTCTTCTAACAGCCAATTACACTTATGTAATGTCTCTTAAAATGTCTGCTCATCCTATCCTCAAGGATGGAAAATAGCTCCTCCTCTTACTGGCAAAATGAAGGAGAGCACTGCTATAGTACTTGCCTTTAATTCCATAACTCATGAAAATATGGTAACTAAGTAATGTGTTCTGAGAAAGCTAGTCCCAACAGTAATGACAATTCATTTACAAAATTGAAGTGAAGAAGCCTATTTGATTCTATTAAGCTATAAGTAAACTTTAAGTAAAAGCCGAGTTTATGTGGAGCATTTAAAAATCAACTCTGAAGCAATTTTCTCTGAGTCATCTCCATGCTTTGCATTTCCATCTTACAATTTAAAATTTTCATTCCACTGATAAACACAGGAGCGTCCAGCCCTGCAGAGACACAGAAGGAATGGTTTTGAGTCCTTATATCTTTCTGTGTATCTCCTCAAATATTCCTTCAATCATTCCTTATTCAGAATCATACTCCAAGAAATAGAAAATCATAGGTAAATATCAAATTGAGCTAACTTAATGGTCTAAGAAATTATGACAGTCTGTTTCATTTCCATTATTGGAGTTTTACCAAAACTATGTCATGAAAATTTATGACAATTGGAAGAAATATTTAAAATTCCATTTCATAAAGAAAAGACTGTAATACTTACATTAGTGATATAACATTGAAATATTTCATTGTTAATCAGCCATAAGTAAGCCTTAGGCCACTGCAATTAATAGAAATTTTAGAAAGAATCCAAATGAAACAAACACATAAATTCTTAAAGAAATATATGTATATCATTATAATCAATGTATATTTTCAAATGCAATCTATCTTCTTTTGCTTATTCTGCAGTTTTTATCATGATATTTGTTTAGAAAACTACTTCATAGTGCTTGATTTAGTTACTGCAGATGTTCAATATAATTAAACACTTATTTATTATATACACACAGACACACACAGTTTTCAAATTGGAAAATAAAATTATGCACACAAAAGATGCCAAGTATATAAGAATATGGGTTTTGCTCTTTGAATATTATGTGTTTACTTAGATAAAATAACATAGTTATGAACTAGTGATTATAGATAAGGATTTCATTTATCTCTCCTTCAGACACAAGAAGCATAGCTGTTCTTTCTATTTTGTTAGGATGTGACTTACATGGATTTTGTGTATCAGTGCCTATTGATTATCTACGATTCAAATTCTAGCCATTTCAGCAGAATGGGCACAATAGTCTTCTCTTAAAGAGCAAACTCTATTCTTTTAAATTCAACAAGATGGGTGCTCCATATGAATATTTATATGGACTGCCATGTTTGGAACAAAATAAAGTAGACAGATCAAAGTCCACTTCCTTGTACAGAACATGGGTGAATAAATGCTTCATTTACACCCTCTTCCACTCTGTATTTAGAAGACTTTACAAAATGTGGTATTATAGAACTTCAATAGAACTACATTTAAGAAAAATCATTTTTGGCATATGTATGCAATATCTGACATACCTTAAGGTATAGGAACAGAAAGAGAAAAAGAACTGTTCTTGTGTATGTTTACTTTGAAGATTTACTAACAAGAAAAAGAAAATGTTGGTCTTTATTTGTCTAAAAATTTACCTATTAAATTCTTGGAGTTTGGGTCTGGATTGAGGAAGAAGCAGTTAAGAGCATTTGTTTCTCTTGTAAAGGACCAGAAATAGGTTCCTAGTCCTTATGAGTACTTCCTCACAACACCTGCAGATCCAAATATTTTCTTTTGCCTTGTGGGGTACCCTGTGTTGTAAACATATAGAGTAAGATTTTTCTAAAAACAACTTTATATAACATTTTTTCTTTTATTATGTAGTTTTGTTTGTTCATACATTTATTGATTACATTGTACATATTTTTAAATACTAAGTTTAGAAAAAAAAGTATTGATGTTCTTCAATACTGGATATCTACTAGATTGTTCTACTAAGTACATATGGTCTGTAGAAAAAGGTGGTAATGCTACTCTGTTATTGAATATGCGACATTGATCTAATATTGTTGTGAATATCTTGACTATATTACCTTTCATCTCTCAGTGTTACAAACCAAAAAACCATGACATGAACAAACTGCTTTGCATCTGTTACTTGTGTGTCCCTGAACAACATTGCAGTGCTCATTGGTCAGTGAAGGGCATAATGAACCACTCCAAAGACAGTCTCAAGAAACATTATCTGCTTTATTGCACTTGAGCTACTACTTACCTACTGGAAGCCTGTTGACTATGATCGGCTAATATGTTTGGACAGTGAGTGTTCATACCATCAGGGTCTCTCTCTATGTAGAGTAAGCACATAAAAGGAGATGTTGAGAGTGCAGGCCAGTTACTGATACTCATGCTACTTCAGAATTCAGTGTCTTGACTTCTGGGAATACTCAGACCACAGTGTGCCATGTTTCTTAAATAGAAGCACAGTAAGCCAGGTATGCTGAAGACTGTATTTTCTCCTACAGAAAAAAAATGTTTCTGTACAACAACCTCTTGAATTATTTAAAGATATACATTATACAAAAATACATAATACAAAAATACAGCCATATTTTTAAAAAATCTTTCATTTATTTATTTATTTATTTACACTCCAGATTTACTCCCCCACACCGCTGTCCACCTTCCAAATGTTCCATATCCAATATCTCCTCCCTGTCCCCGTGTCTCCATGCGAATGTATCCACCCTCTAACCCCCACTCAACCAAACCTCTAAACTCCCTGGGGTCTCCAGTCTCTTGAGGGCTTGGTGCATCTTCTCTGACTGAACTCATACCTAGAAGTCCTCTGTTGTATATGTTTTGGGGGCCTCATATTAGCAGGTGTATACTGCCTGTTTGGTGGTCCAGTGTTTGAGAAATCTCCGGGACCCAGCTTAATTGAGACTGCTGGTCTTCCTACAGGGTTGCCCTCCTCCTCAGCTTCTTCCAGCTTTTCCCTAATTCAACCACAGCGGTCAGCAGCTTCTGTCCATAAGTTGGATCCAAATATCTGCATCTGACTCTTTCATCTGCTTGTTGGGTGTTCTGGAGGACAGTCATGATAGGTCCCTTTTTGAGAACACTCCACAGTCTCAATAATAGTGCCAGGACTTGGAACCTCCCCTTGAGCTGGATCCCAGTTTGGGACTATCACTAGACCTTCTTTTCCTCAGGCTCTTCTCCATTTTCATCCCTGCAATTCTTTCAGACAGGGACAATTATGGGTCAGAGTTTTGACTGTGGGATAGCAACTCCATACCTAACTTGATGGCCTGTCTTCCTGCTGGAGGTGGGCTCTATTATGTTCCCTTTCCCTACTCTTTCACATTTTATCTAAGATTCCTCCCTTTGAGTCCTGAGCTTCTCTCACCTCCCGGGTCTCTGGTACATTCTGGAGTACCCCCCCCCCCCCCATACTTCCCTAGATTGCCTGTTTCCATTCTTTCTGCTTGTCCTCAGGGTTTCATTTCTTTTCCCTCACCTAATATGAGATCAGGTTCCTCTCTTCCCCCACACCTCTGTCCACTTACTCTCCCAGGCCCCTCCCTCCCTACTTGTGATTGCAAACATTTTCTTGTACTCCCTATTTCATATTCTTCTCTTACCAATGTTACATCTTTCAAATATCCATTCATCACTCTAGCACCATCTGTTAGACTGACAATAGGAGTTGTGACATGACACAGGGCTCATCTAAAAAAAAATGATGAAGAAAAAAAAAGAGAAAGAGAGAGCCAAAAGTGAAATTCATGCTTTTGAAAATCTTCAATATATTTCAGGGTATAGCAATGGATTATTCTATGCTATATTGTCAGACACACATACAAGTAATATTATATACACTGAGTAGTTTGTATTTAGGAATATATACATACATATATATGTATATATGTATGCAACAACTAATGAAAAAAAGAATTTTAGGCCATGAATTTTAAAGAAACAAGGAGGAATATACAGGATGGTTGGCAGGTACAAAGAAAAGAAGGATTCATGGAATTATATTGTAATCTCATAATACAAATAAGTAATAGATTTACTTTTATTTGCCAGATTTTAAAATCACACCAGACCTATAATCATCCGATAAGGTACAGTCCTTCACATTCCTTCATATATTCATCTTAAAGCCTACTCTTATCTCAAGATTTCTGTGTATTTTTCCATGTATGTCTATATTTTTCTCTGGGATCCAATTTGAAATATAAACTCTATAAAAGAGCTGTTGATTTCTGGGGTACTGGTTAGTTCATAATGTTGTTCCCCCTATAGGGTTGCAGACCCCTTTAGCTCCTTGGGTATTTTCTCTAGCTCCTCCATTGTGGGCACTGTGATCCATCCAATAGCTGACTGTGAGCATCCACTTCTGTGTTTGCTAGGCCCAGGCATAGTCTCACAAGAGACAGCTACATCTGGGTCCTTTCGATAAAATCTTGCTAGTGTATGCAATGGTGTCAGCGTTTGGAAGCTGATTATGGGATGGATCCCTGGATATGGCAGTCTCTAGATGGTCTATCCTTTTGTCTCAGCTCCAAACTTTGTTGCTCTGGAGCTCTTGACTCTAGCTACATGTGCATCAAAAGATGGCCTAGTCGGCCATCACTGGAAAGAGAGGCCCATTGGACTTGTAAACTTTATATGCCCCAGTACAGGGGAACACCAGGGCCAAAAAGTGGGAGTGGGTGGGTAGGGGGGTGGGGGGAGGATATGGGGGACTTTTAGGATAGCATTGGAACTGTAAATGAGGAAAATACGTAATTAAAAAAAATAAAAGAACAATGAAAAAAGAGCTGTTGAGATTTGGTCTGTTGTTATGTGTTATAAGGTTAAATACTGGCGTCCAAGATCTGCTGCCCCCAGGAGGAAATCCTCAGAAAGGAGGAGATACCCACATACACTAAGTGATACTGTATAACCTAACCCCTCAAGTTATCCCTAATTGGTCAATAAAGGTGCCTACAGCCTGTAGCTGGGCAGAAGAAAGTTAGGCAGGGCTTTGGTTCCTAGGCTTGGGGGCTGAGGAGAGAGAAAGAAAAGAAGAGGGAGATGTGTGTGTGTGTGAGAGAGAGAGAGAGAGAGAGAGAGAGAGAGAGAGAGAGAGAGGGAGAGAGAGAGAGAGGAGCAAAGAAGGGAAGGAGAAGAGAGGAGAAGGAAGAAAGTGACTTGGGGAACTGAGGACTGGTCAGTGAAATAAGAGTGGTCCAGGTAGAATTTGACAAGTTACATCTCAGGGTTTTTGACAGGGAAGTAGTCAAAATAGCATAGGGTTGATATCTGTCCAGTTCTAATGCTTTAAGACTTATTATAAACATAAAGTTTATTTTGAGATTAAATGATCAAACATGGGTTAGAAATACCCATTTAAAAATGTCTACTTCAAAGAGGTAATCTTGCTTCTTTTATTTGTTTATATTTAACAGCAATAAGATTTCTCAGGATATCATTTGAAATAAATGGTGAATGTGCCCATTTAACACGTGCTATAAAAATATAAGATGACAAAACTACACCAACATTAAAGGCCTATGTACAACAAAGCAGAAAGATATCATGTGACACTTTAAGATCAGTAATGGAGCTTCAACAACAATATCCATGAGTCTAGAACCATTTTAAATTGAGATGGTCTTGATCTGAAATAAGCTAAAAGACACTGAGTGGAGGCAAGCAAAGAAAATTCGTTTGAGTTTGCTTCTTAAAATGTGAAGAAAGTGTTCAGTAATATTGAACTGATGAAAAATGTGCCTGACAGGTTAGCTGAGGTTACAGAAAGGAATTGTTAATAAGCAACTTTCATTCATTTATTCTATACTCCTTGGCCATCTCCTTTATTAACTGTCCCATCCAATTACTTCTTTCTGTTTCAAGGTTTTAAATTACTGTCTAAATGACCCATATTATTTGCTAGACAGTTACTTCAAGTACCAGGACATTGCAAGAGTTCTCCTTGTGCATAAATACATAGCAGATGGTGCTTTACTTCTTGGAAAGGGTTCTGAAACTGTGGGTGATTACTAAGTAACTTTCTATATATTTTTTATAAGAGTATCAAATTTTAGTAGGTATAAGCTTTAAAATGTTTTGGAGACTCTAAAAACTTTTATTATGATTATTTAGATTTACAGTTCTTTCTTGGAGCACAAATGCATTTATTCAAAGGCTTTCATGAAATACATTTATCAGGATTCACCATGTAGTGTGTATTAACTACTTTAAAACTAAGTAAAAGAAAAAATGGTCCTTCTTTCTTGCTGTTTTCTGTCTTCCTTTCTACTGCAATCCTTCCATGTTTCTCCTTCTCTCTCCTTCTCTCTCTGTTTCTCTGTCTCTCTGTCTCTTCTCTTTCTTCTCTTTCTTCTCTTCTCTTCTCTTCTCTTCTCTTCTCTTCTCTTCTCTTCTCTTCTCTTCTCTTCTCTTCTCTTCTCTTCTCTTCTCTTCCCTTCCCTTCCCTTCCCTTCCCTTCCCTTCCCTTCCCTTCCCTTCCCTTCCCTTCCCTTCCCTTCTCTTCTCTTCTTTTCTCTTCTCTCCTTTCTTCTGACTTTAGAATTTACATGGTTTTGAAAATTAAAGAGAAAACCGCCAGGCATGTCACTTGCTTTGTATGCTTCTGGCGAGTAGAATTGTAAAAAGCCATTTTAGTTGAAAAATGCATGATTGTGATGCAACAGGAAGAGATGGCAGGACAGGAAGGCTCAGAAGAATAGTATTTCAAGGTAGACTGAAATGTGTAAGTGACATATGTCCTCCTGGCAGACAAAGAAAATCCTTAGGTATGGGTAATAAGGGGTTAATTTCCTCTCTTCATTCAGATATTCTGGTGCCAACTATTTTTGCATAATATTATTTATTACTAAAAGTTTTATAGCATTTTATGTTAATTGATTGATGCTCATTTCTGCAGGTTCCTTTGAGAGAAATGAAAAGTGCTACTGTCCACACTCTGGCTCTCATTATCTGAGGCATTCTCCTTTGTTTCATTAAATTTTATTTGTTTATAGGGGATGGCATGTGGAAGTCAGTGAACAGTCTGCTAATGTTTGTTCTCTCCTTTTTTCATGTGAACCCCAAGGACTAAATTCAGCGTGTCTGGTTTGGTGGTAAATTCTTTTACCCACTGATCCATCTTCCAAGCTCAAACTTGGAAATCTTTATTCTTCTTGTTCACAAAACTTTCCAGATATTTGTCTTCTTGCAGTTACTATTGACTAAGGGGCAGGCTCCATTTGACACATTCTTCAATCTGTTTGATTATATAATGGAGCATCCTCCATAGGAGAGATTGGTGTGGATAGGGAAGACATTAGATAAGCTAAAAGACTCAATACAAGTTTATATCAAAGTGGCCACTGAATGCCATGGAGCCTATTCTGCTACCCCAACTAAACAGCACACAAAAAACCTCTTGAACTATCTCCAAGGTTTCCAAAGGATCCCTTGTGCCTAGTCAGGAACTTGCTCTGTTGTAGAACACCATATGATGAAAAGCTTAACTTTCAAATACTCTGATGAGGCTTCATTAGCCAGGGTAGCTGTCCTTGCAATAAGTGTCTGCATGGTTATATTTGTAATAGGAAATGGGCTCATGAATTCTAACTTTTTCTTTTTTTCCTGTGTCCATGAGCTATGGCCTTACTAAGTGATCACTTTAGTGAAAAGTTCCAGGACACTAGCAACTTACTACATGATCTGCACCCCTTTCCCTAATTTGAATTCTGTTCTTGTACCTATAATCATATAGTGGTTTCCAGAAATGATCATAACGGACTTCTTGAAACAGACAATAAAAGGGTGTGGCTATATATAGAAAAAGAGTTACAACCTGTTTATTTCATTTGCATTTAATTTTTACCACAGATTTGTAATTCTAAGCAATGTCAGTGATAGTACAGAATTAGCAAAAATCATGCTAACTATATTCTAGTCTTCCTCATTGTTTCTCTTCTCTTTGCTCCTTCCATGCCATGTCATTCCATCTGCTTTCTATGGTATATCTTGTCTTTCTTTTCTAATAAATATTCTGAAGTAACTTTTAAGTATTATTTTCTCATTATTTTATATTCCTTCACAAGTCTCTCTTAAACAATTATGCATGGATGATAAGTCATGTGATCAAGCTGGAACGATGGTTAAAGGCAAACTCAAACTCAGATGACTCAAGATCCTTAGTTTCCTCTTGCAGTGGCTACCATCCATCCATTCATTCTCATTTTAGCCTCTGCCCATTCAGCACTTAAAACATCCTTTTAGTAATTCAAGAAAGGTTCCTGAAGGGAACTTTTCTTGTATCCTTTCTTGGTCTCAGAATGCAGTTGTCTTACTCTCCCATCTGTGTCTTTTCTCCGTGTTCTACAAAGCACACATGTCCACCCAAGCTCCTGCCTTGCTCCTTTCTAATTCCCCTTCTCTCCTTCTATGGAAATCCATGGTAGAAAGCTCTCTATGCAACGAAGACATTTTTACATATGATCATTTACTTTCAATTAAATTGCTAGAGCAAACTCTTGGATTCTAACAATAACTAAGAACAAACAAATGTACCATCAATGTGTTGCTGTATAGGCATCACTGGATAACAGATGACACGTACTTTGTAGGATGAATCCAGTGAATGCTAATAGTACTGTGGTTGTTACCCCAAGCTATAAGGTGAATATGTAGACATTTTTAACTGATCTTTTACACTTGTAAATTCAAGGAAAAAATAAAAGAATGGTATATTATGTATATCTTTATTGTTATTTTATTTTTTGAGATTTTAATATATGTATATTATTCCCCTTCATCCTCTTCCCAAGTCCTCCTATATGGCTCCATTGCTCTCTTACAAATTTATGAGGTCTTGTTTTCATTTATTGTTGTTACATACACACATGTGCACAAACATACTTTCCCCTAAATGTGCAAATACAATTTGATCAGTATGTCTTATGTTATTTTTGTGAATAGTTTTCTCAGGGCAAGAAATAGCATATCACTGGATATCAAATACCTAGTGTTGAGTCCTGAAATCATTTGTGTATGCTTTGATGAAGGAGAAACTATAAAACAGAGTGATATAAAAGAAGGTTAGAGAACCTAGGTATGACACAAGTTATTTTACCACCCAGTTTATAACTGGCTTCTGCTGCAAAAGAACAGCTCCAAAGTTGCATGTAGAATAGTCCTTGGTGTATTAGGATGAAACCAGAATCCATTAGCAATAGTTAACATTCATTGTCAACTTAATAGGATCTAGAATCACTTTAATGTGTCAGGGCATCCCTGTGAAATTTTTATTGTTTTTAAATTTTGTTGAGTCAGGCAAACAACTATATCTATAAATGGAACCATCTAAAGAAGTTTAATGGTTTATTTCAGTGTCTTCATTTCAATTCCACTGATCAACATGTATGTTTCTGTACCAATACAATGCAGTTTTTATTACTATTACTTTGCAGTACAGCTTGAGATCTGGAGGCAACCAGAAGTTCTTTAATTGTTCAGGGCTGTTTTAGCTACCCTGGGTTTTTGTTTTGTTTTGTTTTCCCACACAAAGTTAAGAATTGTTTTCTCAAGGTCTGTTAAGAATTGTATTAGAAATTTGATAGTAATTTCATTCAATCTGTAGATTGTTTTTGGTAAAATTTTTACTATGTTAATCCTACCAATCCATGATCATAGGAGATCTTCCGATTTCTTCTTCAATTTCATTCTTCAGAGACTTGAAGATATTGTCATATAGGTCCTTTACTTGCTTGGTTACCGTTACATCAAGGTATTTTATATTATTTGTGGCTATTGTGAAGGGTGTTGTTTTCCTGATTTCTTGCTCTGATCATTTATCTTTTGTATAAAAGAAGGCTACTGATCTGTTGGAGTTAATTTTGTATTAAGCCACATTGTTGAAGGTGTTTATCAGCTGTAAGAATTCTCTGGTAGAAAATTTGGGGTCACATACATATACTATCAAATCCTCTGCAAATAGCAATACTTTGACTTTTTTTTGATGTGTAGGTTTTTTATTTTTATTAGATATTTTCTTTATTTACATTTTGAATTTTACCCCCTTTCCTCATTTCTTCTCAGAAAAATACCCCTACCCAGTCCCCCCTCCCTCTGTCCACTAAACTGCACACTCCCACTTCCCTCTCCTGGAATTTCCCTACTCTGGGGCATAGAGCCTTCACAAGACCAAGGGCTTCTCCTCTCATTGATGTCCCAGAAGTCCATCTTCTGCTACATATGTGGCTGGAACCTTGAGTCACGCCATGTTTACTCTCTGGTTGGTGGTTTAGTCCCTGGGAGCTCTGGAATTACTGGTTGGTTCAAATTGTTGTTCCTCCTTTGGGGCTGCAAATGCCTTCAGCTTCTTGGGTCCCTTCTCTAGTACCTCCATTGGGGACCCTGTGCTCAGTCCAGTGGATGGCTGTGAGCATCCACTTCTGTAATTGTCAGGCACTGGCAGAGCCTCTCAGGAGACAGCTATATCAGGCTCTTGTCAGAAAGCACTTGTTGGCATCCACAACAGTGTCTGAGTTTGGGAACTGTATATGGGATGGATCCTCAGGTGGGACAGTCACTGGATGGCCTTTCCTTCAGTTTCTGCTCCAAACTTTGTCTCTGTATCTTCCTTCAGGGGTATTTGGATCCTCCTTCTAAGAAGGACAGGAATATCCACACTGGTCTTCCTTCTTCTTGACTTCTTTTCCAATTTATACTCCCTTGATCTCCAAAATTTATGAGGAAGTCAAAAATTGGACACCAACAAAACCTACAACCCACTTAAAGTATAGGGTACAGAGCTAAACAGAGAATTCTTGACAGAGGAATTTTTATATATATATAATTTTTTATTAGGTATTTTCTTCATTTACATTTCCAATGCTATCCCCAAAGTCCCCCATACCCTCCCTCCCCCACTCCCCTACCCACCCACTCCCACTTCTTGGCCCTGGCATTCCCCTGTAATGAGGCATATAAAGTTTGTAAGACCAATGGGCCCCTCTTCCCAATGATGGCCGACAAGGCCATCTTCTGCTGCATATGCAGCTAGAGGCACGAGCTCTGGGGGGTACTGGTTAGTTCATAATGTTGTTCCATCTATAGGGTTGCAGACCCCTTTAGCTCCTTGGGTACTTTCTCTAGCTCCTCCATTGGGGGCCCTGTGATCCATCTAATAGCTGACTGTGAGCATCCACTTCTGTGTTTGCTAGGCTCCGGCATAGCCTCACAAGAGACAGCTATATCTGGGTCCTTTCAGCAAAATCTTGCTAGTGTATGCAATGGTGTCAGCGTTTGGAGCCTGATTATGGGATGGATCTCCAGGTATGGCAGTCTCTAGATGGTCCATCCTTTCATCTCAGCTCCAAACTTTGTCTCTGTAACTCCAAAATACTCAGTGTCCTTATATTCATCAGAAAGGTTAAGATGAATAACCCAAAGGAAAGCACATGCTGATAAGGATGTGGAGCAATGGCACAATACTTCATTGCTGGTGGGTTTTCAAATTTGTACAATCACTCTTGAAGTCAATTTGGCAGTTCTCAGACAATGGGAAATAGTTCTACCTAGACCCTTTGCACATGTGTAGCAGATATGCAGTTTGGTCTTCATGCCATCTGCCAACAACTGGAGCAGAGACTTACCCTGAATTTGTCTGCCTATGGATCTTGTTCCTCTAAATTGTCGCCTTTGTCTAGCCTCAATGGAAGAGGATGTGCCTAGAGCTGCATTGACTTGAGATACCAGGGTGGGTTAATATCCTGAGGGTACCTCCAACTCCTCAGAGGTAAAAAGAGGGTCAGAGGAGATGCCATGAAGGGGGATTGGAAAATGGGGGGGGGGGTAAAATTGGAATGTAAATTGAATAAACAAATAAATTTATACAAAAGAAAGAATTTCTATTATACATTGTGCTTTATAGTAGCAGTTCCTTTAAAAATTAGTATATATTCATGTGTAGGCCCTCTGTTTTTAAAACAGCAAATATGAATTAAAGAAAAAATCCTTGGTAGGTTTTCTGCATAATAACTCTGAAACTGGAGAAGTCCAATGTCAATTTATTGTTTAGAAAGGACCACTGCACTAAGACGAGATAAATTTATTTTAGGTACAGTTTTCTTTAGTAGAATTTTGAACTGACACATCTTATCTCACTTTTTATTTTTAATTATTTAATGATAATGTGGCCAAATTCTAAGGCTCGATACTCAGACCTTACAACTGAAAGGAACTGCATAAACAACCCATTTATGTCTTAGTTCTTTCGTTTAAAAAGCAGTATTCACCTTAAGAACAAATGTAGAAGCTTAAATAACTGAACAGCAACTTAAAGAGCTTATTTGAAGAACTGCCTTCTACATGTCAAATATTAAGCGACATAGTGTCTTACTGTCTCCTGGACCTCAGTCTCCTTTGCTAATTACCACATCTTTTGTCATGCCTTTTCTCCTGAATTAGCATTATTGACACATAAGGTATCGATTGCTCTGATAAGAATCCTTTGTAACAAAAAGTGAAAAAACAAACAAACAAACAAACACACTGAAACATGTTTGCTAGAATTTTAAATTTTATTTTGGAGGAATGCACATATTTAGCAATTTGATTTCTTACTACCATTACTTGATTTGGAGGAAAGGGATAGAAATATATTTCTGACATACTGAAACTTTGTTCTGCTCAGCATCCTTTTGCAAACATGGAGCATTTTGTTTGCCCTGCAATTACCAGATCTTTGACCTATTCTATAATATTGTTTCTAGGTTTCTTATCAGTCACAAGTATGGACTGAGGGACAGGAGAATGGTAGATCCCTTTTGTAGGTCAGCGTGGCTTTCTGCCACCTTAGTCCTCACCAACCTATTTCTGAATAGGTCTTTGACCTTTAAAAATTGAGAAGATTACTGCTTTTTCTTGTACAGGTATAATAGCATCTCAGAGTTACGCTTTTGAGTTCAATTGTAAGGTCCTCTTTTCATTTTTAAGGGCAAGTGATGGTTTAATAGATTGCCTTAGTTTTAGTACTTTGTTTTAAACCCACTCATTCATCTTATCTTATCCTTGAGGATTTCTTCAAAGTTTTTCATTATGGATTGTGCTTTTAATTTATCAAATTGTGGTTAAATGAATCTAGAATTGTGAATTAATATTCACTTATCACCACTACCTTACATTTAGATAAGGTACATATACATATTTTATACTTCTATTGCACTGGATTCATTCCTTATTTTATAATAGTTTTATTTAGCATTCTACACATAGCTAATTAGTATCAATGAATGTTTAGATGTAAAACTGTTTGAATCAATATAAGATTAATATAGATGCTGTCACCTTTTATGCTAATATATACTCTATGAATGCGCTTTAATATGAGTGTTATATCAAATTTAATTTTACTTAATTTCTAAAATAACATTTTCCATCTTTCTTAGAGTAATATGAACAAAAATCAGAGAAGAGAAATTATATTTAGAATGGAAGCCATGAGAATTAAATACATCATCAATATATATCATCATTCTTACAGAAATTAATTAGTTATGTCCAGAAGAAAGTAAATTCTAACAGGATGAAACACACTGCATAATATGAGGTATTTGTGGGTAACCACAACTCTCCCTCTTGGGGATGTACGGGGAACCCAGTATTTGAGTGAGTTACCTGATACTTCTTTCTAAGTTTCTGGATCTAACAAAGATTGCTTATCTTTTAAGACTAGTACCTTCATACAGGGGCTGTAGTTAATCTCCAACTTTTTTAGGGCACAGAGTCCTTGAAACACTGGAGTGTAACCAGGTCCCAAGGGATCACAGCCTAGTATCATCAGTCTGTTGCTCAGGCTTTGAAGAAATTTCTCTTGAGAGTTAATCTTCCTAATTTTGATGATTTATTTTAGAATGCTATAATAGTAAAGTGTTAAAAAAACTGTGAGATGTAAACAACAGGAGTATGCTTTCTTAGTTCTAGAAGCCAGAAGTCAAACAACTAATAGGACATTAGCTACTCAGAACAAAGACAGACCTTTCTGTATCTTTTGGGTCTAGTACCCACAAGTATCACCTGACTCTGGCATATTCACATTCTGTGTCTCTGCTTCCTCATTGTCATTTTACTTCGTGTTTGTATCCTTTTACTTAAAAATAAACCAGATATGGTACAACAAAGCCTACCTTAATGGACACATATTAACCTGAAAACTTATGAAATAGCCTCATTTATAAATGTGATTAACCTCACCACAAATGGGTATTAGAAAAACCTTTTGGAAGGCTCAGTTGAACTTATAAATATCAAATATTTATAATTATTTTATTTCAGGGGGATTTGAGCCTAATATAATTTAGATTAACTGGCTATTTTTTGTTTATATCAAATTGTTATGGACGCATGTAATGGTGGATACATTCATTGAACCAGACATTATATATTGATCATTTCTTGGCAGATTAAGCTTGATAGTGAAAGTAGAAAGGTGAAACAGACATTAACATGCCTTGAATAAAAATTCTATTAAAGAAAATAAATTTTAAAAGATATAGAATGCTACTAGTTTAAAATAGAAAGTAATTGGTACTTTCAGAGACAAGAAGAATAAAATTCCAAGAAACAAGTCTTGAAGTAGACATATCTTGTAATAGAAATCATTTAAATATAGAATACCAAAGAGCACCAGACTAAGTCACTTCTCATAATGTTTTTCATCATTCCTGAAAATAAATACCTGAAAAGGTAATTGGTGGGGGGAAAGACATTGTAACATAGGATTTTAGAGGTTCTAGTCCATAGTTTGTTGTCTCCCTTGATTCTTGACCATGGTGTAGAAGATCTATTCACCTCATACTTGCCAAGAACCAAAAAGAGGTAACATAAAGACTCCAGGGAAATAAGTGCTGTTCAGAAGCACAGTCAGTTACCTCTCTACTCCAAGTATGGGTACATCCCACTGTTTATAATTCCTCCAACTCTTGATAGTCTGCTCAGAATATAAAATAGTGAATAGATTGAACCACTGTTTAGAACAAAGATCTTCATGATTTAATCATTTTCAACTCAAGTAAATGTTATCATCAAAATTAATTATCCTACCTGTCTTCACCAAACCTCTCTTTTCAAAGCCTGGGAAAAAAATGCAGAGGGTGTAGAAAAATTATGAGTAAAAGGTACCCAATGAAACAATGTCTTTAAGACACAACAGAACTGATGTATTTATGAACTCATAGAGACCACGGGATTATTCACAAGACATGTAGAGTTTCCAGCTAAATGGGTGTCCCAGAACGGAATAGGAAGTGGACATGAACTCCCACCCCTAACCAAGAAGTTATCTTCAACTGATAAATGCTAGTAATAGGAAATATTAGTTTTCTCCAATAAAGTCTCACTAGGTATATTAACCATATTGAGATTCGGCCTCTGTACTGGCTGGTTTTGTGTGTCAACTTGACATAAGCAGGAGGTATCACAGAGAAAGGAGCCTCCCTTGAGGAAATGCCTTTTTGAGATCCAGCTGTAAGGCAATTTCTCAATTAATGATCAAGAGTGGGAGGTCCCATTGTGGGTGTTGACATCCCTGGGATGGTAGTCCTGGGTTCTATAACAAAGCAAGCTGAGCAAGCCAGAGGAAGCAAGTCAGTAAGTAACATCCCTCTATGGTCTCTGCATCAGCTCCTGCTTTTTTGACCTGCTTGAGTTCCAGTTTTGACTTCCTTTGAACAGCAATTTGGAAGTGTAAGCTGAATAAACCCTTTCCTCCCCAGCTTGCTTCTTGGTCATGATGTTTTGTGCAGGAATAGAAACCCTTCCTAATACAGCCTTATGTCCAGAATAGTTGGCTAATATAGAACAAATTCAGTGCTATTTTTTTTCCTTTTTTTTTTTTTAGACATTTTTGTCCCATGTTGCTGTGGCAGTTGTCATCTTATTTGTCTTT